>NC_051279.1:13787158-14087158 GCF_015220745.1 Sebastes umbrosus
ATTTAATAATTATATGAATGAAATATGTTCAACAAAGAATATATGATAATAATAAAATCATTATATATATATGTATATACATACATTATATATATACACATATATGTATAATTACACATATCTATAAATAAATACATATATATATATAGATATATACGTAGATATATGGCTGACTTTGTCAATATATCCATTTCCTATTTTAACATATTCAATTTTCTGTGTCTTCATTTGTTTTACAGCAGAAATAATGAAATGTGTACAGTCTTACAATAAAGTATTTTAAAATGTATTTTTTTCTATTGCTCATGTTTTTATGTTTACATTAAGTTATGATATGTTATGCTAATGGCATCCTTTAAAGCATTTGAAACACAATTGTCATGTTATTAAAAAAAAAGAACCACAATAATAATAATAATAATAATAATAGCTATACTGCTCTTTTCTGGATACAATTTTTAACATGGATCATTGACCTGGTTCACCTAAATAGAAAGCAGCTGTGCTTTTCCTGCTATGACATGTCAAAATATCTGCTGTAAAAAAGGTCTGTCTGTTGTTTTGCCTTTGACAACTGATTATATCCAGTAATTTATGTTTTAGATTTAACTGCACAAACTAATACAGGTGTACTAGATTCCTATGGTATATCATGTGAGCTGATTACCAAAATAATTATACTTGATGATACATATTTTTGTGTTTGTCAGCCTGCAGATGCAGAAGTACGAGAGGTGGCCATGACTTATTGCTTTAGTTCCTTTAGTTGGCATCATGCAGGAAAAAAATCCATCTAAATTCCTGCGGAAATTTCCGAGGATTCCTCTTGAGTTCCTGCAGGACTTGTGCTTAATTCCTGTTGGATTCCCTCTAAATTGTTGCATCATTTTATCAGCAGGAATGACCTTTACTTTTTTTCTGCAGGATTCCTGTACAACTTTTTTTGTAAGCAATGTCAAACACCTGCTGTGACATTAATATTTAGTGTGGCCAGACGTGCAACATGCTTGAATGTGTCCAGAGTTTTCAGCCATATGTGATTCTGGCTGTGATTAATTTACCTTTTAAGCAAGAGAAGACATAAATGACACAAACAAATACACAGAGAGCTTTGGTTCCAGTTAATATGTATCCATATTCTTTATTAAGCATAACCTTATAGACAGACAAAGTGACAGATACAATTGCGTAGCAAGCTGCAGAGGATTCACATCAGAAATGACACGAGGAAGAGGAGGAAGAAGAAACAACAGGGCACAAAAGATCAAAACACTTCGGCAGCGAGTCAAAAGGAGACAGTCAGAGGGATCAGGAGAGAGAAAGAAAGTGCATCAGGGGAAGTGCTCGTCTGCTGAGAGGTGAAACACTGATTTTTTTTTCCTCCAGGCTTTGTTCAGGATTTGCTGCAACCAGTTGTAGTCAATTAAGTCAATCACTTGCTGAAACGTCTGGTCAATATACTGTAGCTACAGAGCATTTGAGTTATTTGAAAACTAATTAGTCTTATTGCTTCTAAGTGTGTCTTAGTGTGGTTGGAGCTTTGCTTAAACAGGTGTCATGATTTCATCACTATGAATATATGTATATGCGTGCTTTATTCTGTGCCACTGCTAATGGTGCTGGCACTCAAAGGGCACTGGGGTTGCGAAAGTTGTGTCCAGCAAAGCGAGCCTGGTCACCCAACTCTTCCTCAATCCTGAGAGGAGTAGGAAGAGGAGGTGAGAAAGACAATGTAGAGCAGGCAGATGAATGTGAAAGAGCACAACAGCAGATGAAACAAAGAGGGAAAGAAGAAGAGGATATAAAGTGGTGTTTTCTATATGCATTTCTACATACATACATACATTAAGCTATGAATACCCACCTCATGAGCTGATTGTATTTGGCCAGACGTTCTGATCGACAGGGAGCTCCAGTCTTGATCTGAAGGGAGACACAAATACCAAGGATCACAGAGAGTTACAGGTACAGCTGCATTATTACTAACCCTTGGTATTTGGACAGCAAGCGACGCTTTATTTTCACTATCAAGTGATCTTTCAATTTCTATTTTAGATAAATCACATCTGTAAAATGTCAAAAATAATGGCTACTACTTCAAAGGCGTTTTTGACATTTCATAGAGAAGCAGGCTACTGTAATATTAGTATTTTGAAGCTATAATCTTAATGTTTGGTTTGTTTTTCTTGAGTGATTTTTGGTGTTCTGTGGACTCACTGATATACTTATTATCTCACATCATTTCAGAAATACAGTACGTAGTTAATATAGCTTATATTTCTAAAATAGCAATGCTTACCTTCCACATCTGTTTATTACATTATCTTATACTTGAGCCACTACTGCACCGTTGCACAAGCATTATTGTTAGGGATGTAACAATATATTGAATTTCGCGATAAAAAATTGACTTGAACTCAAAGGGATCTTTATTTTATTATCTGACTGAGCATGAGTTGAGTTACTGGAAAAAGTAAAGTGAAACTTTATTTATTTTCCTGCGAGGCCCATGGTCTGGTTATTCTATTTCCTTGTTTGTTATTTATATGTGAGATGCAATGCACTAAAAGGCCTACTTTCTGTGGTGGTAGGTAAAAAAAAACAACAACTGGCTGCTTCTGTTCCAGTCTGTGACTGGCTGCCTGACTTGACTTTGTTTTGGCAGTTTAAAATAAATGCCTGCATAGCCTACTAGGTGAGTAGTAGCATAGGGCTCTGAAAACACTGATGCTCCACTGCGAATGTGACATGTTTGGTTAGAAAATCCATGCTCATTTTTTGCAAATGCTAAGGTCATGGCTGGCTATTTTTATTTTATCAAAGAAGGAAAGTAGAAGCACTTTAAATTATATATATATATATATGTATATATATATATACATATATATACATATATATATTTAAGCAAATAAAATTGCTGTACACATCAGATTTATTAATAAAGGACATTTTTTCAAGTCATCATTTTTCTTAATTTTTTAATATCATCATAAATATTGCATCATGAATTTGTTTATCGTGATATTATCGTACTGTGAGTTTTTAGTATTGTTACATCCCTAATTATTCTTGTTTTGTATTGTCTTGTTTCCAAGCAGTGTTTAGTTTTTATTGTCTCATTAATGTACTGTGACGAAGGGACAACTTATGTAACGCAATGACACAAATGTAGAGTTCTATTAGCAGTGTGTGTGTGTGTGTGTGTGTGTGTGTGTGTGTGTGTGTGTTACCTGTCCAGTGCAGAGACCAACCACCAGGTCAGCTATAAAAGTGTCCTCTGTTTCTCCTGAGCGGTGGCTCACCATCACACCCCAGCCGTTCTCCTGGGCCAGCTTACACCTGAGAGGCAGGGGCAGTATTGAATAAATATAAATATGAAGCATGCTCTCACGTGGCAGGCACGTACACGGACACGTGTGCCTATATGTCTATGCATCAAATACACACAAACTCACGCCTTGATGGCCTCTGTGATGGAGCCAATCTGGTTGACTTTAAGCAGCAGGCAGTTGCAGGCCTTGTCCTCCACGGCTCGTTGTATCCTGCGCGGGTTAGTGACTGTCAGATCGTCTCCGACCACCTGCACAATATATGTAACAAAGTTACAGACAGATTGAATTTGCATTTTGTTACTCACAGTAATAGCATCAGGTCTACTCAGCCCAGGAAGTCTGTTGTTGCACTACGTATGTAAATCCAGTTCTATTCCACTGACACCCCGTAAACCAATAATATTAAAGGGTACCTCCACTGATGTTACACATAAAGATCAGCCTGCATTATAAACTCGAGGAGAGTCAATGAAATACGCTTTTGACTTTCATTATGGATATGGCAGAATCGCATTTTGCAGACATACAAGAAACTAAAAATCAGGATATCTTGACCTATTTTCATGGTTGGAAGTGCAAGACTCAATTGGAGTAAGGACCTGACTAATTCACTTCCAGACAACAAAGGACAAGGTGTACCTGGATGCCCACTGAGGCTGTGAACTGTGACCAAGCTGGCCAGTCGTCCTGGTCAAAAGGATCTTCAATAGACACCACTGAAGGAAAGAGACATGGGTGTAAGATCATTTTTCTGCATAAATCTAATATTACAACCTTTGAGAAGCCCTCATTTTATCCATTACTCACCTACAAGTCAATGAGGGTTAGAGCACAAGTGACATAGACAATAAAGGTTCTAATGGGAGTAACGTCTTAAAATGCACTCACATTACACACAGATGCCCAAGCAGGAAGCACACCATTGACAAGGTAAAGAGGCACATCAGAGTAGGTCCCTGCTTGCCAAATGTGCACTGTAGCGCATAATTAAAACCTCTTTAACAGGCGGAGAGACCGGGCTGTGGAGACATCCAGCTCTCTTGTTCTCTTAGCTTCTCTGTCTAAAAGGTGATGAAACAAATATGGCAGTTGTAGAAATATAGAAAATAGGCTGGTGTGTCCATTTCCTGATAGAGGTTCAATCAGCTATTAAAACTGATGCTGGAGGCACAGTGATCTGTGGGGATACATTTCCCTTGTTTTGAAAGGTCCATGATGAATTGTCAGCAGCTGTAAGAGACTTGTGTTTGACCCATTTCAGGACTGAAATCCGACTCACACACGTCAGAATACACACCTGGGTAGTTGTTAATGAAGCCCTGGTAGATGCTAGCCAGCTCCTCGCCACTGATGTTGCGGGCAGCGTTGGGCGGAGACTTGAAGTCCAGGTCGTACTTGCCCTCGCTGAAAAACTCAGAAGCAGCAACATCCATCCCTATCACCACTTTGTCTGTGAAGCCCGCTTTCTCTGTGGCCGTCTTTATCAGCTCAAGGGCTGACGGAGAGAAACAGAAAGATCACAGGATATTAAAGGGTAACTTCAGTATTTTTCATTCTGGACCCTCTTTTTCTCAAGTTTTTGTGTGTAACTGACTAATAGCTACAACAATTTCTGAAATTGGTCCAGTATTGAGGGATCGCAGGCTGCAGTATGGAGCTATTGGGGCAAGCTGGCACTGTCATTTACGTCCATTAAAAGTGCTTAAGTTTGCCATGACAGGCTCTGATTGTTATTATAAGTGTCTGACAATATGGAAAGAGATGATTTCCACAATGAGGATGAGGTCTTTGAATTTGATGGCCGCCTGGATTTATTTGAGCCAGATATACGGATATTCAGATTTCACAACAAGACTACTCCCTGAGCGGGACTTGGACACAATAACAACCAGACCGCATCAAGCGAAAGGTCAAGAAAAACGTTTTATTTCTCTGTGGAGTCCTTTCAATAATGTTGTCAGACACTTATATTAACAATTTGAGCCTATCGGTTGCAAAAACAAGAACTTTTTAGTGAACGTAACATTACATTGACGCTGCTCACTTGGCCTCGCAGCTTGTTTCGCAGCTGCCGGTTACAACGCTCTCCCTCAATACTAAACTAATTTCAGAAATTGTTGTCAGTTATTAGTCAGTTAGACAAAAAAACATGTGGAAATAGGGTCCAGTTTGTATATCACCAAAGTGATACTTTAAGGGAAGGAGAATATTTTCCATGTGGTTGTGCTCCTTACCTTCACTGTTCTCTTGTATATTAGGGGCAAACCCTCCCTCGTCTCCCACATTCGTAGCATCCTGACCGTACTTCTCCTTGATGACGTCCCTCAATGTCTGGTAGAGCTCCGCCCCCACACGCAGAGCATCACGGAAAGACTCCGCCCCTACAGGAAGCACCATGAACTCCTGCATAGCCAGTCTGTTACCAGCATGGGAGCCCCCGTTGATCACATTAAAAGCCTGAGTGAGGGACACAGTAGGGAGATGAGATTGTATTTGGGAAAGAATTACACCGTTGCACAATAATAAAACAGGACTCACAGGAACTGGGAGGACCAACTCTCCGTTTCCAGCCAGATCAGCAATGTGGCGGTACAGGGGGACACCTTTCTCTGCTGCGCCAGCTTTGCATATGGCCAGTGATACTCCGAGAATAGCATTGGCCCCAAACTTAGCTGGGAGAAACACAACACATGGGTGCAGTCAGTGGTGCGGAAACATGGCATCGCACACATATGCCCATCGCCGCACGTGAGATGTGAACGAGGCTTACATTTGTTGTCGGTGCCGTCCATCTCAATCATCGTGTTGTCCAGTTTCTCCTGCTCCAACACATTGATTCCCTGAAAGAAAAATGTTCTTCACAATATTGTTCAGCCATTTTATGCTTTAAATAGATCAAATCCTGCATTGATACTCACAGACTGGATGAGGGCAGGTCCAAGGGTGTCATTGATGTGACCAACGGCTTTGGTTACACCTTACACAGCAGGATAGAAGGAGATATGTGAAGCACGGAATACTGTCAGTCCACATTTATGCAGCAAAACCACATCACAGAATGCTCAAAGCAAAAGCAGAGACACGGGTAAAGACAAGAGACAGAAGCACAGAGGATACGTCTCATTACACGTGTTCACCTTTGCCCTTGTAGCGAGTCTTGTCTCCATCTCGGAGCTCCAGAGCCTCGTAGATGCCGGTGGAAGCACCGCTGGGCACCGCAGCCCTGAACACACCTGGGATGGGGGAAAGATGGTTGCAGGGTGGACAGAAAGGTTCAAGGAGGGGTGAAAAAACGTAGAGGTAAGCTTATGCGAATACAACCTTGATGATTTTTAGAGGTTAAGATAAGACAAGGTGTCACACAACTGACAGTATACAAATACAGTATATGAGTAATGCTTTTTTTAATGGTTTCATTTTGTAACCTTTGCCAGTATGCAGATCTACTTCCACAGTGGGGTTTCCTCGGGAGTCCAGGATCTCCCTGGCAACAATATTCACGATGGACATCCTGTAAAAAACAAGAAAAAATAGCTTTATTTAACCATTTGCACCGAACATTACAACTCATACACCAAATCGTACAATCACTCCATCTTATTTTGCTTTAAAAAAAAAGGATGACGAAGGGAATCGGTGTACAAAGAGACAAGATGCGTATGAAAATAGGAAATAGCAAACGTCAAAAACGCATTTCATTAAAGCTAATTTCCCATTAGTCACTGTGATTCTCACTCTCTTTCCTCACATTCACACAGTGATGATAGTGACGCAGCCTTAGGGATGGAAAGCTGTGGAAAAGATGCTCCCTAGGAAGATGCTGGCACACACACACACACACACACACACACACACACACACTCACACACAACCACATATACACAGAGATGGAAACATAAATCAAAAGCTAATAACGCATACCTACTTATGAATCTACTGTCAACCTGTTCCGGACCACAAGCCAGTTCAATTTCTGTGCTGTTTCAGTCAGTGACTGACAATATGGACTAATGGAGAGAGGAGACGGTGAGAAAACACAGAACAGGAGGAGATGAGGAGGAAGAGCAGTGAGGAGGTTTAGAGGGATGGAGGGAATAAAGAAATAGATCAATCTTTTTAAACATTACCTGCAGCCGTGTTTGAAGCCTGGTGGAGAAAGTGAGCGGATGTGGGCGAATGAGAGGGAGACACAGAGAGGGACGGCGAGGTGGGAGGAGAAGGGGTGAAAACGTATGACACACAGGGGGGAGGGGGAGCGTGTGAGTCATTGGAAGATGCAGAGGGGAGGGAAGCAAACCAAACTAGGAGAATGGAAAGAGGGATAGAGTAGAATAGCAGGGGTTACATATATGTCTTTTGTTTTAGTGAAGCCTGCAGGAAAATAAAATGTCTGAGGACCAGATGTGCTGTGATTTGTACCGTAACCTCTCTCTATTTTGCATTTAACATCGTCTTCCTGACTTCCTACAAGTCCTGTCATTTGTTTGGCACTGCTTGCTGAGTGTACATCTGCTCATCAGCTAACAAACTGCAGTCATGACGTGTACAAACATTGTCCCAGCAAACTGCTAACATGAACAGTAACATTTGCTGCCAAATCCCAGCAGTGCTGTTATCCTGCAAAGAAGAAGTGTCACAACTGGCTGAAAAGTAATGCTTTGCTGGAACAAACATCTGTATACTTCACATGTGGATGACAGGCAGAAAATATCAGAACAAAGCAAACGACTAGGAGGAAACATCTGAGCAAGGACGGATGCACAAAACGAGCTGCCTTGTCGGAGAGAGAGATCTAATGACGCGGATTAAAGGAGACAGGGAGACAGGTAGACAGGTGACGAGAGCAGCGCGTGCTGGAGGGAGGACGTGCATTTTAAAAATAGTCGTGGATGTAATTAAAGATACAGCGAGCACAGAAGGAGACAGGCAGGGAGCCTGTTATGGGAGTGATTTATCAAAACAGAAGGTTTTCATTGGATGCTCCACTTGTGTGCTCCATCTGGATGTCACATGACCTGCAGACATGGTGGCACAGGGAAGAGGGAGCATACGGATACAGGCACATGCAGTGGGAAAGAAGAACGATTTGTCCATTCAAAAGTGAACTACAGCAGCAGAATTACAGATTTACACACTCAATACAGCTGCAGAGAAACCAATAACTCTGAATACAACTAAAGACGAGCAAAAGATAACCCTGGATTGACAGATTTAGTTGCATATATTAGTTGCTTTGAAGCTGTGATTACTCCATAATCTATTATTTAGGACGTGCAATCTCAAACACAACCACAACGCAGACACATTTTGTAATTATCTAACAATGTTTAATGATCTTTTATTTAGTTAGATTAATTAGTTAACAGTATACAATTCAATTCACTGACACACTAGTGTCTTCACAAACATAAAATGGACTGTACAGCAGATGTACTGTATACTGTAGCACCTTAGTGCAGTGGGCAAAAACACATGTCAAGTTTGGAGAATGAGTATATATAAAGTGAGTGTAGTTATACCCATGTTCGCACAAGGGTGTGTGTGTGTGTGCGTGTGTGTGTGTGTTGTGTGTAACAGTGGAGAAGGAGAACTGTTAATGTAACTATTAAGCGTGTGGGGTTTTCGTTGTGTGTGTGTGTGTGTGTATGTTGTTCATGAATAGACAGTCCAGTCATATCAAACATTTACGACGGGCAGTTGTGACGCTCATCAACTTCCGTCTTCAGCGTGGTTCACAGCATCGGGGGAAATCTTCCCTCAACTCCTTCCAATCTGGTCGCCCAAGTGTGACACCTGCAGGGAGAGTTTATTGTGTTTATTACGATAAATCACAGACAGGGAAAAAAGGCAGATGGAATACACAGAGCTCTTCAATGAACAATTTTAGGGATGCACCGTTACCAATATTGGGCTTATCCTGACTCAAATAGCTGGATCGAATATCGGTGACAATGGGGCTGATCTATTCAATTCAATTCTACACTATTTACAGGTATTTACATCTAGATCTGTTACACAACTTGGGAGATAGCATCGTTTGTAACGGAACACCACATTTTTAGGTGAGCAAAAGCATAGGAACAGATAGACTTAAAATAGATTAAAGTGAATAATACTTAAAGGGACTGTTTGTAACTTTGTAAGCGTATAAATGTAGCGGGTCGGCACACATGCGCGCTTGCATATGCGCGTTCGCTTGTAGCCGCTGTACCCTCCTCCTCTGCCTGCTCGCCTTCACTCAGACAGCGCGTGCGTTCTCGCTCAGCTCACTCCACCTCTAGACGTGAACGCGCGCTCACTACACACTGCAGAAGAGTTAGTTTAGCTCTGAGAATATCTAGTGAATGTACAGGGGACGTTTGTGCAGAAATAACTGCTGCAGCTCCTCCAGACCAACAGAGGTTTTCCGTGTCTTGTGAAGTGACGGAGCTCTACAGAGATTTACGTTGTCTTCTCGTTACCGACCGGGTGCCGGTGTCTCCTCTGCTCTCTCTGGCTGCGGGCGGAGAGAGCAGGGAGACACACTGCAGAGCCCCGCTGCCGCAGCCTGCACTTAGGCAGGAAAAGCCAACACTAGGATCAGATCTAAATCATGTTCATGGAGAGACCTTCGTCTGGTCTGCAGCTGTCGCTGTGAACAAGCATTTCTGAAAGTTACAAATAGTCCCTTTAATATTTATTTGCAAATCCTCTGCTTGCAATAACTGCATCGAGCCTGCGACCCACTGACATCACCAAACATTTGTTCGACGTCTTCTTCAGGACATTCCAAATGGTTGTACTGGCTATGACCAGTGTTTGTGCAACGGCTCTGATTGATTTTCCATCTTCTCTCAGTTTTTCTCCCATAAACAGCTCTCTGGTCTTGGTTACACCTTTCTACCTATAAATGCAGTCTGCACAGGCAGAACCCAAAGCTGACACTGATAGCAGACATTCAGCGCTATTTATTGTTTGAATAATCAATGTAATAGGACACACCTGGGCAACAAAAAACACCGGTCAGTCACATGTTCCAATAATTTTGCTCACTTGAACAATGGGTGGGTTCAAACAAACGATGCTATCTTCTATGTTCTTTAACAGGTCTAGATGTAAATACCTGGAAATAGAAGCTGAAATGCTGATTTCTTGTCTCATATTCATCTTTTGATGTCAAACCCATCAAAATGTTTTCAGTGTATAGCAAAAATAAAGGACTTGGCCTCGCTGTTCCAGTGGTTTTGGAGGGGACTGTATATACTATATACATTATATACTGGAATTTTAATTCCTGTTTATTTTTTGTTGCTGCATTTAAAAGGTTTACACTTGGATTGTAATTCCTGTTAATTCTGAAGAATTTTTACCACATTACTGATGTACGATTTATTATTTTAATAATAAATAACAATTCAGTAAATTTATATCTGTGTATTTATTTGTTACATTTTGTTTTACAAAGTTAAGGAAGCAATGTTTAAGTCAAGCCTGATGTTGCCTTACACATAAAAGAATGATCCCAGTCACCTCCACACAGTGAGGCATGCAGCTTATTGATCAAACACTGGTATCGGATCGGTCCTCGGTATCAACCGATACCCAAAGCTCAGGTATCGGGACGGAAAAAGTTGAATTGGTGCATCCCTAAACAATTTTTAACACAACATGAACCATGGTTGTCGATCCAAAATAATGGTCCTAGATGGCTCTGTGAGAGACACAGTGAGTCCAACAACACACAATTTAGCAGTTTGGTGATTGAAGACAGCTTTTATAAAAATTCTGACAGTATTAAAAAATTCATGAACAAATTTTTCCAATGGGACTGACTGCTGTTACGAACCATTTCTCCTCTTGCATTTACATTGAAGTGCTACAATTCATCACACAATCTGACAGGACTCAAAATAGATGAGTTTGAATATATTTATTTTCATATTCAAAAGCCCAATCGAGAGCTAATCTGAATCTAAGTTTCCAATTTCTTTTAGAAAAAAATTATTGCTATAAACCAGCAAAATGTAGCACAACACAACATGAAATGGAAAAACATTAGCTCTAATGAAAGGTTACTGAAGAGATCCTATTTTATTTTTGTCTCTGGATATTTATTCATTTTCCTTTTGTCTAAGAGTTTTCTTTACTTTTTCTTCTTTCTTTAGGTTATATTGTCATGTAAACATATCGTCTGTGTTTGTTGTGTTTATTTAGCCTGTATTAAATTCAGTCTGATTCAGCTCATTAGATCTCACACAGTGTAACAAGCAATTAACTGTTACTGTAAAGTATATACAGTAGGAGCCTCAACTAGAGCGTACCAGAATTACATCATTTTAAAAGTGTTGACTGCCCGTCTTGTCTCAGGTCTGTTTGGCCGCCGCTGGTAGCTGCTTGACGTCCTCCTGGATCCGTATTCTTCATATGTTTACAATCTATCTATAATTTTGTCATCCTGATAGTCCAAACTGTCATTTTATGTTTGTCTATTCTGTACACACAACATCTATTGCATGTCTGTCCGTCCTGGAAGAGGGATCCCTCCTCTGTTGCTCTTCCTGAGATTTCTTCCATTTTACCCCCGTTAAAGTTTTCTTTTTATCTGAATCGAGGGTCTGAAAAATGTGTGATATTGGGCTTTATGAATAGAACTGACTTGATCTGTTTCTCTAGATATGATGCATTAAGTGTTTGTCTGCTCCGATCGTCTCTCTGGAGCTTTTTGTCCTTGTGATCAACTGTGTTCAGGGTGTCTGTCTAACTTGTTTTAGAGAAGTGGTAAAAAACAACAACACTGAAACTAGATTTTTCAGACATGCTGAGAAAACCCTGACATGGTTTCATGTATTTTGATTCAGGAAAACAATAAGCCTGACCTGTTCAAAATTACAGCCTGATACTGGAATTTAAAAGCTTAAAAGACAGTTAAAAAATGCATAACAATATATTGGCCAAAATATACATTTTCAATCTTAAAGGGACTGTTTGTAACTTTTTAAGCGTATAAATGTAGCGGGTCGGCACACATGCGCGTTCGCAAATGCGCGCTCGCGTGTGGCCGGAGCCTCGTCTCCGCTGCCTGCTCTCCTTCACTCAGACAGCGCGTGTGTCCTCGCTGTCTCGCTCCACCTCTAGACGTGAACGCGCGCTCACTACACACAGCAGAAGAGTTAGTTTAGCTCTGAGAATATCTAGTGAATGTACAGTGGACGTTTATGCAGAAATAACTGCTGCAGCTCCTCCAGACCAACAGAGCTTTTCCGTGTCTTGTGAAGTGACGGGGCTCCTCAACGAGTTACGTTATCGTGAGCAGGAAAAGCCAACACTATGATCAGCATTGTTTCATGGAGAGATCTTCGTCTGGTCAGCTAACATTACTGCCAAGCAGCTGAAATATAGAGTGATATTGTGGTTTTAGCTGACGTCTGTCGCCTCACTGTTTTGAGCGATGCTCGTTCATGTCTATGTAGAGCGAGCAAGCGCGAGCTTGGCGCTGACTTTCGTTGATTTCAAGACCACAGGTGTCGCTGTTAAGCAGCATTTCTGAATCTTACAAATAGTCCCTTTAAATATAGATGTATAAAATCCTTTAAATTAGCTAATTAAGGAATTGTGAGATTTTACAGTAAAACAGAAACTGTCCGTGATCCAAATGTAATGTAATGTTTTTTTCTAGATTATTTTTTGGGGCTTTTATTCCTTTATTTGTCAGAGACAGAGATAGCAGTGAAAGGGGAGAGAGAGAGGGGATGACATGCAGCAAAGGGCAACAGGTCGGATTCGAACCCCGTGCCGCTGCAATAAGGACGTAGCCTTAAATTTCTGTACCGCAATCTTTATATTTATCGGCAGGCATATACATCAAAACTAATATATATGTTATAAGCCAAAATACAATACAATGACAATAGCCACGCTGTATCTGTATATTTCATCAGGTGGACCTGGACTTGACTGATCCAGGCATGATAATCAAAGCTGCACTAAATACTCACTCTTACCTCTCACCAGTCGTAGCGTGGACGGGTCTGGGGCTGGCGGTGTCTGGGGGACTCATGCCGATGGCCTGGTGGGGATGTGGAGCTGGGAGGAGCAGTAAGGGCCAGCTGATGGCCGCCTCCCCGTCGATCTCGGCCGTACTCCAGCGCCCGGGCAGTCGGGGGAATGTATCTTCCTGCCTCCCTAGTCCACTCATCATCAAACGCTGCGGCATCAGCTAGCAGGAGCGAAAGGGCAGGTTGTTAAGCGACGCAAATAACATATATCTCATGATCAATTTCTAAGTAATCTAACATTTCTTGTTAAGCCAGACAATTTATTATATTCCCCCCATCATAAACAATCCGATGACTCACTCTCATCGAGGTTAATGAAGTCTTGTCGTTCCTCGCGGTCTCCAGTGCGGCGATTTCGTGAACGCTCCATTACGTGTCCACGTTCCCCGATGTGGTGGCCGATGGCGAGACGCTCGAGGCCGCTCTCGCTGTCCCTCATTGACTGTCGCGTCTCACGGATCTGGGGAAAAAATTGACAACTCGATTTACTAAAACAAGCAGGATGCTCTGCACTCTGAATGAACTCAGACTTACATGTTTTCTATGAGAACTATGATGTTTATACTGTACATGATCTATTTATTGTCACTACAATTACAGGTGATTTCATGTGTTACGAGGCCAGAACGCCAAAGTCATGCCTGGACCAATAAGGCATGAAGGCCACATGTCCAGTCAGGCTTGCACTTGGAGGTTGAGGGAAGTCATCAAGTCTACTTATTAATCAGCACTCCCTACATGCAAATATTAAAGCATTTCAACAACTGTTATTCTCAAGTGAAAGTTATTCTCACCCCTCCAGGGCCTGTTCTTGTTGCACTGGTCTGCTGATAAACTTCAGGAGGACCGGCGTCTGTAGAGGAGTAGGAGATCACTGTCGAAGAGGAAAACGTCTGACAGTTCGGCGAACCGGACATTCTATCCTACAAGACGAAAACAATAAAGAGTAAACAGAAGGTGAGCTGGAGGTGAGCTCTGTTCACACACACAGGTGGGTAAATGCTTTCTGTTTATTTGACAGAACTACTTACCACGTTTCCCATCATTTCTCCCATCATGCCAAACATATCCATGAACCCTCCTCCTCCTCCTCCTCCACCCTGCAAAAATACATTAAAAGGAGATATTTTAAATTCTCATTTGAGGAAAGTATAAACAGAGTGGTACATCTCTGAAACAACAGCGTTTGTTGTCAGTTCAGTGTCACCGGGGTCATCCTTTGAGCTCGACAACCTTATTTTCAGAGCAAAAAGATGCACACAACACATTTTTTGTGGCAAAGAAACAAGTCCTGTAATCATATTGTTTTGTATTTTGTCCAGTGATAACGTGAAAAAAAGACAAGCACAGATTCAAGTACATATTGTGTACTCGTCTTTTCTCACCTCATTGTGAAATGTGCATATTCTTTTGGCCATATAGTGTATCTACGGAAACGCTGGTAAACCAAACCTAATTATAAAAAACAATCTAGACCATACTGGAACCCATTTTGTGCTCATTGTGTGCAATATTAATGTCCAACATGTGCAATATTACTAATTTTTCTTGTTTGTTAGCTTACTTTACCTTTTTTATTTTACTTATCTGATCTTATTTACTCATTTTACTAAATGTATCTTACTTAATTGTTATTCTATTAGGCAGTGGTGCCAGAAATAGTACTTTTTTATTTTATACACTTGAACTTGTTGTAATTTTGTTGTATTTTTGAGCAATCTCTGGCACAAGAATTTCCTTCGGGATTAATAAAGTTCTTATTTTATCTTATTTTAATCCTAACCCTGGTTCATGTAATCATACACCAGAATAACTGGAGAACACTTTCCACCTGACTCAGTTCATTTTTTGATCACACTGTCCAGTCACTTGATAGTACATGTGTAATCTGTATTATTAAGTTAAACATATAACTTCAATTTTTGAAGGTATTGAAGGATGAAGCAGCCACTCACCATTCCCATCATGCCGAAGGGGGTCAGCGCACTAGCCTAGAAGAAAATGTACACCTTAAAATCAAAATACAATAGATAAACTAATGTGGATATAAAAACACACAAAACACATGAACACAGTCCGTCAACACGGGGGGCAGTTACCTGTCTGCGTGGTGCACGGGGTGGTTGTATCTGGGGGGCGAGAGCGAAGGGATCCATGCCGAATGGGCCAAACATAAGCCTCATCTGCTGCCTGTGAGCTGCAAATGGATCCCTAGGAAAAAAAACAGTGACACTATTGACGTCTGATGATTTTGTGAATGGATTGGGTGTAGCTGAGGGACTAGGCTCACATACAGTATGTGGGTGCAAGCTGAGAATAATACGGGTGTAAGCTTGTCAAATTTAAGAATAGGATGTGATAGATCACTAGGGAGCGGGTATCAAAACTGTGTCCATAGTACGAAGTTATGAAAACTGTGGAGTATTGAAATCTTGCATAAAATGCCCACTCCCCGTCAGAATTGTAATCTTGTTTATTTAATCTTTTATCAGATATTTGCGGATCTCAATCATAATTTTACCAATCATTTTTGCACTTTATTTTTAAAAGATCTTGTATGACTGTTTTTTAGATTGAGCACTTTTTTTGTTAAAAAGGAAAAAAAACGTTTTTCTAAAGCCAACATGTTGATGTTCCTCAAAGTAAAGTATCGAAAAAAGAGTCACTTTGGAATCTGTGCCAAAAGTTCAGATTTGTATCAGCACCAGTATCAAAATGTGTCCAAATGATACTAAAGCAAAACATATCACTTTTAAAACATTTTACTGAACTCAAAAAGGAAGAAGGTCAAAAAAAAGAGCTGCAGCAATTAATCAATTATTCACTGAATAAAACTGAATAAAAAAACTGAATAATTGTTCTTTGTGCAAAAATGCCAAATATTTCCACCTTCTCATATGTGTGGATTTGATTATTTTCCACAATCTTCTGTCATTTTATCCAGAAAATAATAGGAAGATTAATAAATAATGAAAATAACCGTTAACTGTAGCCCTAGACTTTATAATTATGGCAATATGTTTCTGACCCTGAATGGGTTTGTATGTTGTTTAGGCATTATAAATGCAGCTGTTGATAACTGTGTGGTGAATTTGCTATAGGGGCCCACAGGACCCCCACAGAGGGCCTCCAAAGTTTCAGTAGGATTACATTATTTGAAATGAATAATAACCTTAAACTTAAAATACGCACTATCTGGACTATCTGCATCTATTTGCACTACCTGCAACCACCTCTCCTAACTACTGGTGCACTTTAAACTTTAAACTTACTTTACACTACATCCCATATACCATTTTATAGACTGTACATATTACATCTATTTATTGTACACTGCATTTTTTTATTGACGGATGGTAAACGCTATGTCCATTCATTGTCCATTCACTATGTACATTCAGTATGTATATTCTGTATTTCTATTTATTGTTTTATAATCTTTTTGTACACCTGTACCTCTGTACCTGCGCTTTGCTGCTTTGACACCTGCATTTGGATTAATAAAGGTTCATCTTATCTTATCTAAATAAAGCCTGTGTGTGTGTGTGTGTGTGTGTGTGTGTGTGTGTGTGTGTGTGTTGGTGCATGAAGTCTATAAAGGGATCCACAGTTCCCTTCAAATCTGTTTTTCTTGTGAATGCCAATGGATGTACATTTATTTAACAAAGAGAAGAATGTGGTCAGCACTTTTCAGTTTCATGCATGTGAGGGATTATAATGTATACTCTTCATTGCAATGTGAAAGATGTTACCTAGGCTATTAACTCAATTGCCTCCTGCTACCAATTAGCTAAATCTCAAAGTTAATTGGAGAACAACGGGAAGTTACACAAGCATGTGATAATTGGCCATTTTAAGCTACTGATTGGTTAACCAGGTGCTTTTGAGCTGTGACAGCTTCTTTTTGTATTTATCTTATCTTATCTTAATAAAGCCTGTGTGTGTGTGTGTGGTGTATGAAGTCTATAAAGGGATCCACAGTTCCAGATTTACTCAAACCCGTCAAATCTGGTTTTCTTGTGAATGCCAATTAATGTAGATTTATTTAGCAAAGAGAAGAATGTGGTCAGCACTTTTCACTTTCATGCACATGTAAGGGGATTATAATGTTACTCTTCATGTAATGTGAAAGATGTTACCCATAGGCTATTAAATCAATTGCCACCTGCTATCAATTATCTAATTCTTCCCTATGTTCTTTCACTATGTATATTCCGTATTTATATTTATTATTTTATAATCTTTTTCTACACCTGTACCTGCACTTTGCTGCTTTGACACCTGCATTTTTAACAAAGGTTCATCTTATCTTATCTTATCTTAATAAAGCCTGTGAGTGTGTTGGTGCATGAAGTCTTTAAAGGGGGTCCAGATTTACTCAAACCCTTCAAATCTGTTTTTCTTGTGAATGCAAATGAATGTACATTTATTTAGCAAAGAGAAGAAACGTTTCAGTTTCATGCAATAGTCACATGTAAGGGAATTATAATGTAACTCTTCATGTAATGTGAAAGATGTTCCAGGTACCTAGGCTATTAAATCATTTGCCACTTGCTATCAATTAGCTAAATCTTCACTATGTCCATTCACTATGTCCATTCACTATGTATATTCTATATTTCTATTTATTGTTTTATAATCTTCTTGTACACCTGTACCTCTGTACCTGCACTTTGCTGCTTTGACACCTGAATTTCCCCCTGGGGATTAATGAAGGTTCATTTTATCTCATCTTATCTTATCTTATCTTATCTTATCATAATAAAGCCTGTGAGTATGAAGAGAGAGAGTTGGTGCATGAAGTCTATAAAGGGGATCCACAGTTCCTGATGTACTCAAACCCTTCAAATCTGTTTCTTGTGAATGCAAATTAATGTACATTTATTTAGCAAAGCACTTTTCAGTTTCATGCATTAGTCACATGTAAGGGATTATAATGTTACTCTTCATTGTAATGTGATAGGTACCTAGGCAATTAACTCAATTACCACCTGCTAAATCAATTAGCTAAATCTCAGAGTTAATTGGAGAACAACGGGAAGTTGCACGAGCATGTGTTAATTGGTCTATTTTGAGCCACTGATTGGTTAACCAGGTGCTTCTGAGCTGTGACAGCTTCTTTTTGTTATTGTCTCTGCAACATGGTGGACCACTGTAGGCCCCCCACAGCTGGCTGGAGCAACGTTAGGTACCTGCTTTAAGACTCAGGGTACTAAATACACACCCAGCATGCAAACATGTGCATTAACCACCTCCTGCAGAAACACACACAGATCACACAGTCTGCACTACATGTAGCTAATGTCAGTACTCACATCATGTAGGGGTCGTCATCAACGTCATTCAAGAACCGAAACATGCTAGGTGCTTTAACTCAGCTGGCTGATGCTAGCCAGCTAGCTAGGTAAACAGTCGTGTTGTTGAAGGATGAGGCAGAATGACGGACTCTAACTGGGATTAGGCTGAAAAGGAAGTCCTCTTGTGAGCTCCGTTTTCCCAAACACTGAAGCACAAGTGCTGTTTATCAAAGCGAGAGATGTGCTCTGAGTCTCTCTAGATAGTAAATTCCAGAAACCCTGGACCAAACATGAAAACGGAAGTCAGTCCTCTGACAAAGAGAAGCAACACTGCTGTCAAGTTAGTATCCGAGCTGACAGCTGGGACTTCCGGTGGGCTTTGGTTTTCAAAATAAAAGTATTTCCCCAGAGGCTTTCATAGCAATATTTTTGTCATGTTTTAGAATGTGAAATATATTTGTAATAATTGTAAACCAAAATATAACAAAAAGCTTTAATTTAACTAATAAAGCATACTATATAATAATATATAATAGGGGCCCACAGGACCCCAACTAACTAACTAACATGTTTTGCACTATGGAACTGTGATGCTGGAAACTTGAATTTCCCTCAGGATCAATAAAGTTACTATCTATCTATCTATCTATCTATCTATCTATCTATCTATCAATCTCTCTATCTATCTATCTATCTATCTATCTATCTATCTATCTACCTATCTATCTATCTATCTATCTATCTATCTATCAATCTCTCTATCTATCTATCTATCAATCTCTCTATCTATCTATCAATCTCTCTCTCTATCTATCTATCTATCTATCAATCTATCTATCTATCTATCTATCTATCTATCTATCTATCTATCTATCTATCAATCTCTCTATCTATCTATCTATCTATCAATCTCTCTCTCTATCTATCTATCTATCTATCAATCTCTCTATCTATCTATCTATCTATCAATCTCTCTCTCTATCTATCTATCTATCTATCTATCTATCTATCTCTCTATCTATCTATCTATCTATCTATCTATCTCTCTATCTATCTATCTATCTATCTATCTATCTCTCTATCTATCTATCTCTCTATCTATCTATCTATCTATCTATCTATCTATCTATCTATCTATCTATCTCTCTATCTATCTATCTATCTATCTATCTATATCTCTATCAATATATCTCTCTCTCTCTCTCTCTATCTATCTATCTATCTATCCATCTATATATCTCTCTATCGATCTATAGATCTATCTCTCTATCTCTCTATCTATCTATCAATCAATCTATCTATCTATCTATCTATCAATCTCTCTATCTATCTCTCTATCTATCTATCAATCTCTCTATCTATCTATCTATCTATCTATCTATCTATAATAAACTTATATTGAGAGTTTTATAGACTCCATGCACCGAGCTATTGGAGTTACCCTGCACTATACTCACTTTTAACAGTCTGTTCTGCACTATATTCACTTTTTTAATAGTCGTGTATCACAGCTGTTACCCTGCACTATATTCACTTTTTTAATAGTCCTGTATCACAGCTGTTACCCTGCACTATATTCAGTTTTTACAGTTTTCTTCATCTCCTTGTATTTTTATATCTGGTATATAAGGAAAGGAGCGAAGTCTTGGAACTCGCTATCTGATCATTTGAAATCCGCTGCAAACTTTACCACTTTTAAGAGAGCAACCAAATCCTGGTTAATTCAGTGACAAACCTGTACTCATGTCTAGTTTTTCATGTAATGTTTTTAAATGTGTGCTTTATTGTATTTATTTATTTTTCCTGTACCCATTCCTGTTTTAATCTCTTATTTTCACAAAAAGCCCTTCTAGGCCACTATAAGCACTATGATGGCATCAGATAGCTGTTTTTAAATTGTCTATGTACATTGTATTGGCTCCTATTAAATAAACCATGAATGAATGAATTGAATGATGAACTGCTGTGGTCTTATCTTGTATTTTGTTTGTTTCTTTTTCTTTTCTTTTATTGCTCCAAAGTTTGAATTGAATTGAATGTCCCTGCTGTGTACACATCTGTCCACCAGGTGGAGGTGTTTTCTATTCACAGCTGTGTGAGTGTGTGGCTCCTCTGCTCTGCGCATGCGCAGAAAGTAACTCGACCCTCAAACCCGGATGTAACCAACGCCTAAACCTGTCCGAAGAAAAAACGGTGAGTAGAGTTATTAGAAAACAGTCTCAAATAACTATTTATGCTTAATTATACTGCGGGGCACGAGTAGGAGAGCTTCACCAACAACACAGAGCTTCTACCGAGAGTAAAAGAGTGTTAATTAGTCAACTAAATCGCTTAGTGTTAAAGTTTTCCGAGCCAAGCAGCTTAGTGTTGAACATCAATCTGGTTACTGAAGTTATCAGGTAACACCGCTGGTTTATAGTGATTATTACCTAGTGTTTGTTTATTATACATCAAGCTTTTACTAGTTTAGTAAGTAAACTAACTGAGGAAACAGTTTGACAGCTGACAGACACTTTTATCTCACTTTTAATAATCAATCTGAGCTACAATGAGTTAGACTAAAACCAGCCTCTCAGCTGTATATCTGTTTTATGTGTTGGTTTTAGTTTTATACATTTTAAAGGGGTTTTGCTTAAAGTTTCTACAGTTTCAGCCCTCAGGTTTATCCGATGAGCTGCTTATTTTAGCGGAAGTGTCTGCTGGTATCCGCTTGTAGATCACACTGGGGACTAATAGGCCCAGTAGGTTTCATCTGTGGTATGTTGTCTATGCGGAAGTGATTCACTGTCATCAATAAGCTGCTGCACGCACATGTAGTGACAAGCTCTGGTGGCTGTGAGAGGGGGTTTCTACTATCTGTCTTTACTTATTTACACACAAAAACACCACAAAGGGAAGTACTGAAATGAAGCAGGGGCTACCTCAAAACTGTATAAATGTGGTGGGTAATTGAGGAATTATACTTGCTTTGTACACTATATATAGTTTAGATTTTTTATTTTTCTTTACTGAAAATGACATATACCAGGGGTCTGCAACCACATGCAGCTCTTTAGCCCCTCTACAGTGGCTCCCTGTGGATCTTTAAAAATGGAAATGAACAGCTGTTATTTTGTTTTCATTTTTATTTATCATTGTTGTAGGTCTGTGGTATGACAGAGTATTAGGGCCACTTTGAGGAAAAAAAAAAATCTGAGATTTTGAGATAAAGTCATATTAAGAGGAAAAAAGTTGTAATATTATGAGAATAAAGTCATAATATTATAAAGTAGTCATTTTATGTGTTGTTTTATTTTTTTCGCGTGAAGTTATGACTAGTCTCGTAATATTAAGACTTTTTTCTAATAAAGTTATGACTTTATTCTCGTAATATTATGACTTTATTCTGAAAATCTCAGATGTTTTTTCCCTCAATGTGGCCCTAATACTCCGTAGTACATTTGCTCTTTGGCCCTCACTGCATCAGACTTATATACTATATACTTAGACTATAAACTGTGTTACCTTCATCACAATACTCAAATATTTTGTGGCTCCAGACAGATTTCTTCTTTTTTTTTTTGCCTAAAATGTCTCTTTTGATAGTAAAGGTTGCTGACCCCTGACCTAGAACAATATCAATCAAATTACAAGCCTGTATCAAACTGTATTGTTTTATTGTTTGATATTAGCTCTGTCTGTGTTTTAATATATAGCTAATGGCATAATTGGTTGGCTTGTCAGCACACCTGCATGTGATTAAAGTATTAATTAAGAGTCTCATTAAACTCTGACAGCCTTTTCAAGTGACAGATTAAAATCTTTTTTTAAACACTGACAGATGTCCTCCACATTCATATCACTGAGGGGCAGGCTAAATAACAGAAACACCTCTCTGTATTGGCCACGGGTCAGCAACCTTTACTATCAAAAGAGCCATTTTAGTAAAAATAAAAAAAAAAAAAATCTGTCTGTAGCTGCAAAACATTTGAGCATTGTGATGAAGGTAACAAGGTAAAAGTACTGAGTGCAAAAAATGCCCCTTGTGAGTGTACTACTACTGTGTGTTATATGATACTGATGCATAATCTTTTAAGAAGCAATTTAATGTTGTAGCTGGTCAAGGTTGATCTAATTTTAACTATTTCAAATACAGTGGGGGCAGTTCAAAATCTCAATCTGTTATAGCTTCAGGATAATTTTAGTGAAGTGAAAGTACTCATTAAGCAGCAGCACCGCCCCTCTCAGACTGGTATATTATATTATAGGGTTATTTTTACTGATGCATTGCTGTATAAGCAGCATTTACATGTTTTAGATAGTTAGGTTAGAGCTAATTTGAACTAGTAATTATAAAGTATCTATCAAATACATGTGGAGGAGTAAAAAATAAGTAAGTAGAAAAAAATCAATACTCAAGTAATGTACAAGTGCTTCAAAATTGTATTTACGTACAGTAGCTACTTGAATAAATGTAGTTTTTTTCCACCACTGCCCCATACAAAATGTTTAAAAAAGTTATATTTATAGTCGCTCTTTGTAAGCCTGTCACTCGTAACATTGTCTGGTCTGTTGATGTAAATGTGTGGTTGCTTCCTCCCTCAGCGTCTGGCTGTACTCGGTCTCTAACTGTCTGATGTACTGTGCTCTATTTACCGACACTCTTGTGTAATGTTTCCTACTTTCTCTTTATCTCTGTAGATGCAGACTATAAAATGTGTAGTGGTAGGGGACGGAGCCGTAGGAAAGACCTGCTTACTGATCTCCTACACAACCAACAAGTTCCCCTCAGAATATGTGCCTACGGTAAGAAGATTTAATAAACTCTGAGTCATGTTGAAAAGTACTGTATATCGTAAACACGTCTTTTAATATTGACAGTAATACAACACAATCGAACATGCTGCATTTTATTTTTGTCTAATTATTTGTCTTTTTTTGTGTGTGTGTTCTCAAAGGTTTTTGACAATTATGCAGTGACAGTGATGATTGGGGGGGAGCCCTATACACTCGGCTTATTTGACACAGCAGGTAACATGAATGTTTTTGAAAATCTCTTTTCCTATTTCTGTCACTTTAAAACAAGTAGAAAAACTTCCCTGTTGTGTCTTGTGATTGTCGCTCACAGGTCAGGAGGATTACGACAGGCTGCGTCCGCTCAGCTATCCACAGACAGATGTGTTCCTTGTATGTTTCTCCGTCGTCTCCCCCTCATCATTTGAAAACGTCAAAGAGAAGGTCAGTTTTTAAATCATTTTAGTTCACTGATTGGAGAAAAACATGACCTTCACTTTTGTTGTTAAATGTATATCAAGTGCTAGAATTTGTTTGACAGACATGTAGGGCTAGGATTATTTTTAACATTGATTAATTGCAGGGTTCAACGTTAATGTTTTGAAATCTACTGCCCCTATACAAATTGTTTTATTTATTAGCGGTTATCAAATAACAGCAAAAACTAAACGACATTTTCGTCGTTTTCTCATGAGTGCCCGATTGGTACTGTGCATGTGCCAATCTCTACAGAGATGAGAAAGAAGCAAGATGGCTCGCCCTTCCGCTACTTCCATCATCAACTCCGAAAAAAAACAATCTTTTTAATTCCGATTTACTAGTCGGAAGTAGCACTTTCATTCCTCCGGGTAAGCGGGCAAGCCTTAATGTTGCGCCCTGAATTGGCAGATTATTTTCTCAGTTAATAGATTAGTCATTGGGTATATAAAAATGCCCATCACAATTTCCTTGTTCCTTGTTCCCTAAGGTGACATCTTTAAATGTCTTGTTTTTGTCCGAATAACAGTCCAAAACCCAAAGATAATCAGTTTTAAAGAGTGGCAAATCCTTACATTTAAGAAACTGGAACAAGTTGAAGTTTGGCATTTATTTATTTATTTAAGATTAATCCATTATCAAAACAGTTTCAGATTTATTTTCTACTAATCATTTCAGCTCCACAGACGTGACAAGGACTGAGGATTGTGTTGAATTTTATGATACTAGAGCAGATACGATACCCTTGTCACAGTACTGATACTAAAAACATCATTATTATAATTACATTACATTTTATTTAATACAAAAACTCTTTTTCATTTAACAAACAAGCCATAGTTCTCAACTATTAAATGTTGTCTAAACATCTGTTAAAGAACATTTTTGCATAAATGAAATTGTCTGAAATTGGCAAAATGTTGATTTAAATCAGGAACTATCTGATCAAAGAATAAGTAAACAAGAATTTACTCAGAGCAACAAACACATTATGCTTGATACCAGAAAGTATGGAGGTATACAGTTCTAGACTGGAAAGGAAGAAAATGTGAATTTAAAGTTGAGCTGAAATGAAAAATGTCCTTTTAACCCTTATAGATCACATCCCCGGTCATATTGTGCACCTATTTAACAATATATGCAAAACAATTGTCAAAAAATCTATTCCTTCTTATTTTGATATCAAAATCCAACCATTATTTCCTGTAAAACAAAATATGACGTGTGCTTACGTAAGCAAGTAACAACCAATTTAACCCAATAATATCATGACATCCATCCATCATTCAATCTGCAACTTTTAGCGACAAAGGAGGTATGTGTGTGATATAGCTTCATATCGCACTACATTTTAATCCCGCCCACCTTTTAGTGGTCCAATCAAATGCGAAGGATTTGATTTAAATCCCTCTTGTAACTGTACACCACTCAAATATTCTGTCTCATTGGGACTTTAATCTTTGTATCTCTTTTTCCTCCCCTAGTGGGTTCCTGAGATTTCTCACCACTGCCCACGCACACCCTTCCTGTTAGTGGGCACACAGGTGGATCTGCGAGAAGACAGCAACACGATCGAGAAGCTGGCGAAGAACAAACAGCGTCCCCTATATCCTGAGAGCGGAGAGAAGCTGGCTCGTGAGCTTAAGGCCGTCAAATACGTGGAGTGCTCTGCTCTGACACAGGTACGGGGCATTGTTACATTTTCATCACATTGTTAAACTGAATGCAACGTGATCTTTGTTAAAGGGGAGCTACGCCCATTGATAAAACTCCTTTATGTTATTCCTATAGTCTAAGACAGTACAAAAAATATTAGCAAACATGAACAACTCTCTCCCAAATCCAAAAACTAGAGTGCTAAAACTCAAACTTGTGATGTCATAGGGTATAAAGTGTGGAACTGCTCCATAGACAATGAATAGGGAGAGATGTTGTAGATGACACTGAGAGCAACCAGAGAAATGTTCTGAGTAAATGGGAACATTTTCTGTTTCACAACTGAGAACACTACAACAGAATAAAGCTCATTTGGGTATAAAGCAATAACCAAACAAAATCAGTCTCCCATTCATTGTCTATGGAGCAGCTCCAGACTCTATACTCTATGACATCACAAGTTTGAGACTTACTTCTCTGGTATATTATATACAAATATTGATTGAACTTTACTAGTCCATGGAAATAACATATTGGATTTTTTCTTTAAATCGGGCAATAATAACAGACCGTATTAAATTTTTCACTCTCTGTCTTGCTCTCCTTTCAACCAGCGAGGGCTTAAGAATGTGTTTGACGAGGCCATCCTGGCGGCCCTGGAGCCTCCCGAGACCAAAACCAAGAGAAAGTGCGTCCTGCTATAGATGAACAACGACGGCGAGAGATGTTAACGGTGTAAGAAATAGGTGTGGTGAATCAAAACATCAGAAAGATCAATGGCCATTATGAAAAAAAGGACCAAACAAAAGGGGAAGGGAGGTACAATGCCATTGAGACTTATTCTAAAACACGTGTACACTGATTGTGCCTTCAAAATAAACTTTGAAAGAGGCTGAGGGAGCAAAACTTCAGCATGCAGTAAATGCAGCAAGTGTCACCTATCTCCTTTTCTGAAAGCTTTTATAAATTGCAGTGTTCTCTCTCCAAATATTCAGGTGGGGCGGGCCCCCCCCTGCCTGTCACTGTCGCTCCTTTTTTTCTTTTTAAAGAAAGATTCTTTTATATAGTTGCCTTTGACCTCCTCTGCGCTTTACTTACCGTGGCCTATTGGGGCTTTTAAACCCAGTGCACTGGGGAAATATAAATGGGGAAACACTTTTAACATTAAGTTTTTTTAGAGAGCTTTGGTTAATACATTTAAAGGGGCAACTTAATGTTAAGTGGTACTCTATTTGCTTTCTTTTGGATTGCACAATGAAAGCATGAGAGATTTATCGTCACTCCAAACAAAGATAGATTTCTCTAAAGGTCCAAATCTCCGAGACTTCTGCAGGCCAAGTGCATTTTCATCATTTTCCCCTCTTCAGTTGAATTATGAATTTCTATTTTATTCTTCTTTTATGTATATTGTATTAATTCTGTGACTCTGTTTTGGGAAATTTTTAGCAGTTGTTCATTTTGAAACTTGAGTTTTTATTTTATCAAGATCTTTTTTTTTGTATTATTGCTAGACTACCAACTTTGAGCGATTGATAATATAACAAATTAAGTTGTAATGTTTTGAATAGATCTTAATCTCGATGGAGATTGAGATGATAACATTTGCTAGTTAATTTCTGGGTGTTTGTAATCACAGGATATTTTTAATAAAACGGTTTAATGACATGCGAAGTAGCCATTGTTTTGTATGATTGAGGGAGAATGCTGCATTCACAACAGACCATAAGAGAGATAACTCCAGTTAACCACAGTAAAGAGTTTTTCTTATGTTTACATTTGGTGTTTCTCACTAAAACACAGTGAGCCTCATGCAAGAACATCATCTTAAATTTCTTACTCAGATTTGCTGAATGATGGATCCCCCTTGATCGTAAATTGGAGGCGTGTGGCCGATTGTTTATTATTATTATTATAGGTAACTCCCCCTAAACACTATATAAAGGCAGTGTGCCGTGTGCAAATACTGTGGCACATGCCCAAGAATTGGAGAAATGCCATCAAAAAAGGCTGTAAGAAGAAGAACAACTTCAGTATTAGCGAAACTTAGGAACGGTTAAATAAACTTAAACACCGTAAACGTGATTTTCCAGAGCGTCAGTACTGGCGTAACGGGAAAATCAAAAAGCATTTAAGAGCAAGAATGCATGCAATATCATCCAAGTGTATTTATAGTCTTAATTGGGATCAATGGACCAATAAAATTAATAAATTTAATAATACAATCATTAAAATTACCCCAAAACTTCTATCTAAATGTGATTATATGATACTAATGCTTTCTTTATGTTCCTCAAACTGAAAACATATATTTCCTTTCGTTGGACAAACAATATAGTTGACTGTGAAAACAAGAAGTTTTTCTTATCTTGGTAAGAGCGCTCTCGACCACTCGCAAAATTTTCTCTTACCTAAGAGAAGAGCAAAAATAAGAAAACATAGTACATGGGTACTAACAAAATAAGAACAAATCTTGATTAGGAACAAAAATAAGAAGAAACTTGTTTGCATGTCGCTTCCTGCACGAGGCCCGATGTGTGTATCCTTGAGGCCTAACAAATATGTTAAATGCTTTTACTTCTTCTTAAAGCAAGGCCAATCTTTGAATATTTTGAAACCTGCATAGGGTCCATGAATGTCTCCAGACTACAACCGTGCATATTTGCTCACGTGCAGCCTGGAAAAGCATCTTCCAGCCTTAAAACAGAGACACGCTCATCAAAACATTACCCCAGAGTGCCTCTAGAGGTCAAAAAACTCCACAGCATACCTTCAACTTTGCAGCTAACCTGTGTGCCTTAATCAGGAATTTCAAGTGTGACAATATCTTATAGGGCTGGGCGATATGGCCAAAATCTTCTATCATGATATAGATCATTTCATATCCCGATAACAATATACAGTATATCACAATATGGCATTTTTTCTGGCAGTTCCATAAATAAATATAGTCTATATGAAGTAACCACATGGTAAATCCTATTTCTGTAAACTCCCATGGGAATTAAATACTTTATTAAATACTGTCATTTAATTAAGAACTTTAGTGCAAACTAAACATAACAGTTTCAAGTGAAATTATGAAGAAAAAAATAAATATTTCCATATATACACATTTGTTAATCGCATTGACCTGAGTGGTAATGTAAAGTGTGATGTAAAAAAAAAAACGGCAATCTTCAAATGATATTCCCTCAAAATAGTTCACAGATTTTCTGAGAAATTTAAGTTATTATGTGCTTGTTATTATAAATTTAGACGATGTATTTGTGTATCATTATATCTCGATATATGATTTCGTCACGATATGATTCAATGGAAAGACGATAAATGATCATATTGAATTATCCGCCAGCCCTAATATCTTAGACATGTCTGCTCAATAAGAAACTCAAGAAACATGTTGTGGTATTTTGGATGAATCTACTGTATTTATTAGATTTTTTGAACAGCCCTAAAAGCACTGCTTGTGAGAAAGAGTTTCACATGAAGGCGAGGGGCAAAACACAAGACAGACACACTGATGTAAGTAGAAGTTATTTTCGCTATTTAAAATATTGCTGCTGAAGTGAAGCAAAGAGATATACAAATAAATAAACCAGAATAGAGAAGAAGACATAAATACAGTAAATGTTCAAAGACCTGCTAGTCTATGATGCAAATAGTTTGCATAAAATAAGAATAGTGCTGCAATGTTTCCCTGTTAGTTGTGGTTAAGTTCAGCTTTAAAAGCTTTGTCAGTTCAGTGTGAGATTAACTGTTGAGTGTTTGTTCATGTACGTTTGTGTGCATGGATGCATGTGTGAGCCTGCCCACCTGTCCGTCTCTGAAGGTTTTTGTTTGTACCCTTACTTACTGTTGATGCTTTGTCATTGTTGTTTGCTTTGTACTTTGCAGCTTTTACAACAGAATCCTCAAACTTAACTCTGCTAAGCACTGCTTCAGTCAAAAATGAGTTAAATTAAGACCAGAATTTAAGACAATTTGGTGCTAAACGTGTGAAACAGGTGTCTAAGTTGTCCTTATCCCGTCTTTTTGTTTGTGAGTGTCCGTCTAGTGGTTTGTTCGGATATCTCTGCTCGGTCGGTTTGGTCTTGTTTGGGCAGTCTTAGACTCTGCAGGTGTGAATGGTGACCGTGTTCTTGCACTGCTGGCAGCGGACTGAGCAGCACCAGGAGAACTTGCAGGAGCAGCGCTGCACCACCTCGGCCCGGCCCGCTCTGTACCCCGGCCCGCAGCACACCAGCTCACAGCCGTCTGGCGCCAGCCGAGAAGTTCCTGGGTGTGTTTTAGAACAGAGCAGCATTAGTTTTCTGTACTTGTTTTGATTGATAAATTGGATTGTTTCCCTGTGAGATGATCTTACCGTTACATTTCCTACCAGCAGTGCCAGGGATACCGTTGTCAGGGTCGAGATGGCAGAAATCTGGAGAGGGCGCAACGTATAAAAGGTCTCTGGCAGCAGGGGGTTTGACCTGCGGGTCACGGGGAAGCAGGGCTGTCCTGGATCCGATACGAGTCAGGCGAACCTAAGAGGAGGAGGAGGATGTTGAGAGAGCTACAGACTTTGATACTGATAAATTATCTCCTTTAATTTCTTTGTGACAGCTTCATGTGTTCACCAACTACTCTGATACCTCTGTGGCTCCATTAAAGCGTTCCTTGAGCACAACGCCGACACGCCTGAATGGAGGCATAACCTTCCAGCAGGTCCTCAACTCGCAGGAGCCGGAGACGCCGTGACATTTACACTCCACCTGCATGTTGTGAAGGATGGCCTGAGGATGAGAGAATTGTGAATATAAGCAAAGCAGATTGAATCTCACACATGACAAAAACACAGAAATTCAACTGAAATGTGGTCAGAGAGATGCGACCGCCGACCTTTCGACCAGCCTCGTTGTTATGGAGGTTCATGAGTGGGCGCCCCGCTGACAGACCCTTGGCTCGTTCTGGTTCATCAACAAATGTTTGGGAGAAAGCGACGCCATAGGACAGGTTGTCACTGCAGCCTGACCACTGGAAACCTGTGGTTGGACAGAGAGAGACCCGTGAAACAACTGCACATTTTTAATTTAAAGCTGAAAAGATGTCTGTTAAAAGGTGAATCCACACTGGCTCACAGCGCTGTGACAGCTGATTGGAAAATACCTGCTGTCACCGTCTGGGATGCAGATATCAGTGCTCCGTACTTGACAGTTTTAACCCACAGAAAACAGTGTAGCAGCAGTTTTTTGATATGTGTGTGACTCAGTGTGTTACATTTTCATGCAGCGGGATCCAAGCTCACCCTCGGGGCTGACCCCCCTGACCTTCCTGTCACAGCCACACCTCTCCAGCTCCCCGCGGGTGCAGGCTCGGGTCACAGCCACCGCCACGGCTGCTGAGGACAAAGCGTGCACAAAGGCCGCCTCACGAGTCCCTGAAATCAAAACAGAGCTCATGATGAAGCAGAAATTCCTCATGCGAGAGTTGTTCAATGTATGGATTTATTGGAAATGCATTTTCAATATGATGATACCTTGATTCATGACTCTGCCAAATACATTGATCCCACGTGGGGTGGTGGAACAGTTCCAGCGGCGATTCCTGAACTGGTGCTGGCACTGACGGTGACATGCATATAGCAGTGAGATAAGGGGCTGTAATGATTGCATTATATGACAGGTCAACCTTGAGACTTCATGCCCTCTGACCATACCTCTTCTATGACCATCTCGGCTGCCTTGCGTACGGACTCCATGACCTCCCCTCGCGCCCTGCACACCCCCACCTGCCCTGGGGTCAGCCCCCTCAGCCGCGCACATGGGGCAGCACCGGACACGGGCCTGGAGCGAGGCAGCCTCGCCAGGGAGCTGGGACACAAAAGTGGGGAAGTGACTCAGAGCAGGTTTTGGAAAGGGCAAAAAGAAGAGGATGCATAATGAAGAAAAAGGGGAGGGAGTGAAAGAGGAAGAGCGCATGAAGAAGAGGGTGCAAAAAGGATGAAGAGGTAACGACCGGGCAGAGTTTTTAGAGAGGATTGAAACAAGGGGAAGAGAAGACAGAGAAGACACAGTGAAGACAGAGAGAAAGAAAAGAGAAAAGGTCACCAGGAGTGAGACAAAGAAAGAGAGGGGAGCGACTGAAAGAGATTTAGAGACATGTCACCATCTTTTAAAAGTTATAGCATGACAAACAAACTCCCTCTTTCTCTTCCTCCCTCGCACGCTAGACTTACAGCCAGTTGGTTGCCATGGTGGGGTGGGTTGCCCATAGCAACAGGAGGAGGAGTGGTGCCGTGAGATTGACAGTGGAGACAGTTGGCATCAGACTGTCTGTCTGTCTGTCCGTCTCCGTGCGTCAGGCTGGGTCTTTGGACAGCACGCTGCCCGTCTCCACAGTCAAAGTGATCGTCGAAAGTGTCTGTCTGTCTGTTTGTCTGTCTGTCTGTCTATTGTGGTGTTGGTTTATGTTTCTGGCCCAGAGTCTGGGGATGATCCCCGCATATCTGTTGAAATGACAAGTTAACAGGTCAGAGACAAAATAGAATAGTTGAGCATCCTTTTTTACAGAAGAAACAATCACTTCATGAGTAATATTTAACCTTGTTGAGCGTGCCGCTGCAGGTTTACGACTGCACACACAGTTGCAAAAGTAACAGTGGTTCTTACCAGTTCATAGTCCTGTGATATCCAGTTATCCTTCTTTTTTGATAGTTGATCAAATTGAAATTTAATCCCAATTTCAATCAATAAAGTTGTGCATCAGTTTCTTCACTTGTGCTGTCAGTGACAGCAAAAGCATGCTCACAGGAATGTTTTACAAACTGCAAGCAAAACTCAAAAAATAAGTCCACATGTCCAATTTAATTGAACATATCAGTATAACCCCCAACTAAAAAGCAAAAACTTAAAATCCAGAAGTGCTAGTAAAATTAAAGTTTTACAAAAATATTGTGTCAGCAAATACTCCCCAGAAAACAAATGTGTCCATTCCAGGTTGAAGCAGCAAGAATGAGTGAGAGCGGTGAGATGGGAGTGATGGGTTATAAAGGAGGTAGAGAATGAGGGTGGGAGAGAGAGGACAGGCGTGATCCAGGGTGTGGAGTGATGCCGAGGGAGGGGAGGAGGAGGAGGAGGCTTTGGGAAGGATAATAGTTGTACTACGTAAGTATTAAGAGTGTAAGTATGCTTTCTTCTGTGTTGTGTTTGGCATGAGACCTAAAATGTGAGCCTGCATTGGAGATAATGACCTTTGAATGATTATCACAACTACATGCATGTATTGTTTCTTCTTATCCATGCATGTTAATGTGTGTGCTGAGAAACATTTAATGAGAAGCCTTTTGTTTCCTTTATAGAAATACTCAGCAGGAATATTGATCCATCAGACGTACCGCAAGAAATCCTCCCATCAGAAACCATGACACAGCATTTCTGTCTCCACTTATGTGTACATGCATGTGAAAAAGTGTCTTACCTAATGTTTAATTTTCCCAAACTTTGTTGCTCATTTTACGAGTCCCCCCCCCACCTCCCCTTCCTCTATGTCCCCCGCTTTTGCCCTCTCGTTCTCCCTCTCTCCCACTCCCTATATTGTCTTAGAAGAAGGGGTGACATTTAGACAAGGGGAAGAAAACACACTGCCGACAAATATTGGAACTGAGGCAAATAAATCACGAGATAGGAGGGAAAGGAGGGCATAAGGAGAGAGCGGATGGGTGTTACACTGGGGTTAGGAAAAAGCAGTAAAGAATAAAACAAAGCAGGTTTGTGACACATAATTTTAGAAAAAATTACATTGTGTGTGGATTTATTTAATAGTTAAAAGGAGAACCTGAAATGCTCTAAATAATGTTTTATTCATTTATGCACTGGGAAACACACAACATAATATTCAAGGCCATAGCATAATTATTTATTGCAATACGGTTGCACTAAGATTATTCAACAAGTGCACTTTTTTACAGTTTGTTTGGTAGTTTTCCCTCCTTTTGTCTTGCCAGTGATGTAACGTTACAGAGAATCTCTCACACTTCTAATAGTAAAGGCCTATAACTGGAAGGACAAGTGTTGCAGCTCTACTTTACATTTTTGTGAAGTTGTGTGTGTTTGTATAGGGATTGTGAAAGAGTATTATTTCTCTTTTATTCCACACGGGATATGAAGATATACAGAGAATCTCTCACACTTCTAGGAATAGTAGGCTGTATAACTGGAAGGACAACGCTAGCCTATATAATTTTATCTGTAGATAAAATAAGTGTTGTAGCTCTATCAGTTTTTGTGAAGTTGTGTTTCTTTGTAGGAGATGTAGGATTTGTAAAATAGTAGGCTATTATTTCTCTTTTATTCCACACGGGTTACGACACAACTAGAAATTTGTGATGAGGATGTAAACTCTCATTCTATTCTAGTTTTAATCCTAATGTTATGCTCTTTTTTTAATGGAATATAAACCTTTGAGGGCTATGCTACCTAGTCAAACTGTGTAACAGATATATAAACTGTAAAACCATCCCGGCCTTCTCCCCCAAAAAGAAAAATAATTGTCACAGTTCTTGCATAAGACCGAGAAAAAAATCTAAATAGCACAGTAAAACACAGTGTATCTACAAACTCTTTTATTCCAGCATTCTTGTCCATTCAAATGAACAAACTAATATAAATAAATCTATAATTTAAAACATTTAAATGTGATTTAAATGTAATTTAACCACATCAAAACACATGATTTTCACCACAGTCAGAGGCTAACCTAGATGTCAAAGGCCTAGGCTAGTTAGCTCTAAGGTAGATAGTTTACTGGTGTTAGCCTACTTTTTTCTGCTATGATTAAATTTAGCTACAGCCTTATTTATGAGGTATAAAAAAAAGTCAATAACTAAGATGTTAAGTGCATGAGCACATGAGACAGGTAGGAAAAAATACACATTTTTATGATCCTCACTCAATTTTTGACCACAGCCTAATAGTTTTACTGCTGCTTTTCGGCTTTGTTAATTTTATGTTTTTTTATCTATCTAGTTTTATTTATTTAGTATCTTCTGCAGGCCTAATCGGTGTTGGCTGATTAGGATGGGAACACTGTAATTTTCTTTAATTTTATGGATGAATAAATTGAACCTTGAAGACATTTCTTTTTAATCCCAGAGGCCGATAAAGTTAAAAAAGGGTTCAGCCTTGTCTCACCTGATGAAACTTATTTACTGCTCTTAAGGGCTCCTTTGTTGAATCAGATGAGTCAGTGCGGCACTGCAACCAAACATTTACAGACTCTGTTGCGGTGCCTGTCCAGGATTTGGTGGCCCATTTACCTGAACCCTCTGACACCCAGTTCCTGAGTAAATGGTCACCCCATCCACACACACACACTCACTCTTTTCTCACAAACACACACACTTTCCTCTGTCTATATCTGCAAAGACAGGTTTCTTGTAGGCCCCCTTCCCTCCTTTTTTTTGTCCTCCTCATGTCGTATTCCTCCTTTGTGTCCCCTGTTTCTCCAAGTGACGTCTTCCGCTGTCTCCCACAGCAACGCCATGGTGATGAGCTGGCCACTGTCATGTCCGGCGCCTCTGTTATGCTCATCCCTTCACCCCTCTCTCGTAAATAACTTGCCCTCTTTTTTTTTTATCTTTATCTTTCCCCCATTTTGTGGACATTGTATCATGCTGAAATGGTCCGGTGCTGATTGACTGTAGCCAGGTTGCAGAGCCCTAAAGAGATGCTTGTTAAAGCTTCAGCATGACATAGAGATGACTTGTATTCCCTCTGCTACAGTGGGAGGCAGCAGCAGACTTTGAGAGACTCTGCTGTGAGGTGGGGCAACTCTAAACTGACCTTACTGATGCTTACCACGGGATGGATGATCGGCCTCATCCAGAGATGATGCCTCAGGGTGACTCATGAACCTATTTGTGCCCAAGGTCATTATGAGATAGACATGTGACCCACCACCTTTTACTCTCTCCTTCGTTTTGCTTTGTTACTTCTCGGCACTTGAGGGCGACCTGCCTCAGCAGCCTGAGCGCGGATGAATTATCATAGCAGGCAGAAACATGACTGCCGTGCATGAGCACGCTCGCATTGCTCAGGCATCTCTGCTGCCAACAAAGAGCTGAACGCACTGCTGTGTATGAATGTGTGTGGAGCGTGTGCATGAATATTATGGGATGGCGGGCGGTGGTGTTGTCAGGCAGGGAAGTGGGGGTGGCAGAGTGGGCGGTGAGCTGTGTGCACATGGGGGGGGTGGGAGGGAGCAGAGGGAATGGACGACCCGTGAATATTATGGGATGATGGTGGTGTTGGAGGGGGGGAAGGTGGAAAGATGGCAGTACATATGGGATATAGAGGGAGTAGGAGGAGGTGTTGGTGACGGCATTGCACGTGAGTGCATGTGCACGCGCATACATGCGTGTGTAAGGGGCATTCAAGCAATAGTAACAGACAACGGCCAGACATAGGCCTTTGTTGCTATGCGATCTGCATGTACCGTACAGTGGGGAATATTGCCGAGTGGCCATACTAGTAGAGGAGACAGTGGAAGGCCTCTGGGCTCACACTTGTACTGTTCCTGTCCTGTTCTATTCTATTCTATTTGACTCTATTCTTGCTGTCAGAGACCAAAAGGAGAGCACACATTACGGCTGTTTTAATGTCTTTACACTGGTTACCTGTTCGTTTTCGTATTGATTTGTATTCTTTTATTAGTTTATAAGGCACCACACGGCCATGCTTTTGGTTTATGAACCAGGAAAACCCTTCAGATCCTCCGGTTCTTCTCTTTTAGCTGTTCCACAAAGCAAAACAAAGCCATTACACTCCAAGCCGCTGGAACAGCTGGAAATATTGATATTTTTAAACGTATACTAAAAACTAGGGCTGTCAAAGTTAACACGATATTAACGCAAATTCGTTGTAACCCCACTAATTTCTTTAACACATTAACGCAACTTGTGATTTTTAGGTTGTAACACTCAGTTTTAAAGCTGGAGTGACAATGATATCATATGAAACTAGAAAAGTTAAGGAATCTATTGCCGACCGTGTCATACTAGCTTGTCGAAAAGGAGGCTAAATAACGCTCCAAACTTACGCAAAATGTTGGCGTGGAAAAACTGGTATGGCCATTTTCAAAGGGGTCCCTTGACCTCTGACCTCAATATATGTGAATGAAAATGGGTTCTATGGGTACCCACGAGTCTCCCCTTTACAGACATGCCCACTTTATGATAATCACATGCAGTTTGGGGCAAGTCATAGTCAAGTCAGCACACTGACACACTGACAGCTGTTGTTGCCTGTTGGGCTGCAGTTTGTCATGTTATGATTTGAGCATATTTTTATGCTAAATGCAGTACCTGTGAGGGTTTCTGGATAATATTTTCATTGTTTTGTGTTGTTAATTGATTTCCAATAATAAATATAGATACATTTGCATAAGGAAAGCATATTTAATTTTTCACTCAGTATAAAGATCATAAAGCTTCAATAAAAAGCTGGAACAAGATGATATGAAATATTTTGCATATGATACTCGCAGACAGTGAGATAATGTAACTAGCCTTCCTTAAAAAACTACCTAAGGGAAAACAAAGTGAAAAAATGTGTACTTTAAGGGGTTAATTCCTATTTTATTTGGAAGATTATGTCTGATAGCAGCCAAAGGAACATGTTCATTATACTGTCACATTATTATACATGCCCAAATCAGATTCAGTGTGATTAAGAAGTGCAATTCAATGACTCTCACAGTGCGTCAGTAAGTCTGCATGCAGCATGATCACACTCTCGTGTGGCCTTAAAGTGCTCCTCCTAAGCTCTTATTTGAGTTCAAACATTTCAAATAGGACTTGTTGATCATTCAAGTGCCTCCACTTTAAAATACCGGTGAGAACAAAGCAAACCCTGCGAAGCCTAAAGCATCGTTTGACGGCAACTTTTATTAATTTACATATTTTAGGAATCAATCAGTACAAAGCCACAATGTGCTGCAGCACCAGAACCAAATGGAGAAATGTGTTGCTGCAGAAGGCATGTTTTAGTGAAAGTATTTCAAGGTTCTTTATTTGTCATTTGTCAATGAAAATTTTTGTTCTCAGGTTCCTTCAACAATGCTCATAAAATATGTATATATAAAAGGGGAAATCACACACGTGAATGTAAAAACAAAATGATAATCTAAGGCATAAAATTGTGCAGTTAAAATAAATATAAACACAAGAAAATATAAAATACTAATGTAAACGGAAATTTTTAATTTTGTCGACGCCAGTATTTCAGATGGGAAAACTGAATGTAAACAGGGTGCAGTATGTATATGCATGATGAGAAGTAATATATGTACACAAAGGTGTAAACGGGAAGTAAGTATAATAATGAGAAGCACTAAAAATATATATACAGAGGTGTAGACAGGAATGTAATATGTATTGACAAGTAATTAATATGTATACAGTGTATATATATATATATATATATATATATATATATATATATACAGAGGTGTAACAGTTTGTAAAACAGTATGTAATGAATATAAAGGTAAATAATTTAAGAATTTAATTTGACTTCATCGTTTATACAGTATGTGTTATTCTTACATTTGTAGTTGATATGGGGCCAATGTGCTCAGACCCTTGAGTGTATATTCTGATACAGATGAACCTTTTAGAGTCATATTTATTCCTTGGATGTGTCTGAGATGTGCAGCAGCTCAGGTCTCATTTACTGCATTAGTCATTAGTCTGCATCTTTTCGCACTTTAGACACACATATTCGCTTTTGACCTGCAAACACAAAACCTCAGACCAAGAATGACGTACACCTTTCATTACTCTTGTGGACTTGCACACATGTTGGGCTGTATTGCTCTTGAAGGACTTGTCCATACATAGACAGTCAGATCACAGTCTTCCTGGTCAATGAGACGGATGTGATGCAGTCTAGCTGAAACAACACATGATAAAGGAGTGCAATTCAGAGAGGGGGAAATGAGTCTCTCACAGTGTATCAATAAGTCTGTATTCAGAGTGATTAAACTCACATGTGGCCTTCAAGTGCTCCCTCTGTGGTCTTATTTGGACTTGTTGCACATTCATTTGTTTTTACTTTGAAATAATTTAGTCACATGAATAAAACTAAGGCTGCTGAGCCAAAAATGATAATTTAGCGGCCCCTTAATGTTTTTGTCCAAATCTTTTTTATTGTTTTTTTTTTGCAGACGTGGTAAAGGTCATCATATCAAATGCAGAACATAACTGAGTGTTCGTGATGAAATAAAAACATAGAAAGAGGACCTTTTGGTCTTGGTCACATGAAAGAAAAAATAATAGTAATAGCAATAATACATAAATAAATAAAATAATAATAAAAAAGTAGATAAATAAAGAAATAAAATAAATTAATAAAAGAGAGAGAAAAAACAAAATTAAATTAAATCACTTATTGTTTTTTAAACATTTTACAAAGTACTGTGCTGCAGCACCAGAACTAAGCAGAGAAATATGCAGCTGGAGCGGACCTGTAATGGATGTTTTAGTGAATTTATTTGACACTCTTTTCTTTGGTACAGTATAATTACCATCTGCAGTTGATGTGGCGTGCCTTGAACGTCACATTTTGGCATTTCAAGTACCATTTAAAAAAAACTTTCACTGTCATATTTACTGTTTTGATTTGTCTCTGATGTGCAGCAACTCATTTACTGCATTACAAACTGAACTTGAAGGCATCATTTTGTGTGTTTTATGAATGAATTTCCTCACCTTTGACCCGCATCCCACCACAGCAGACCAATATACAGGTATGGTGGGTGCACACCTGTCGTTACGTTATGGACTTACACACATGTTGGCCTATGTTGTCACTTTACCATACATAGAGAGTCGGATCACAGTCTTCTTGATCAATGAGACGGATGTGATGCAGTGTAGCTGTAACAACAACACATGAGAGGGGAAATTAGTCTCTCACAGTGTATCAATAAGTCTGTATTCAGAGTGATTAAACTCACATGTTGCTTTCAAGTGCTCCCTCTACGCTCTTATTTGGACTTGTTGCACACTCAAGTGCTTTTATTTTGAAATAGTCATGTTAACAAAACAAACCCTGCTGAGCCAAAATAATTATTGAGTGGCTACTTTTCTTTATCGTTTTTAAAGATTTTACAAAGTAAGCAGCGTAAAGCTACAATGTGCTGCAGCACCAGAACTAAGCGGAGGAATGTGCAGCTGGAGCGGACCTTTAATGGATGTTTTAAGTGAATTTATTTGACACTGTTTTTTTCTTTTGTGCAGTATAATTGCCATCTGCAGTTGATGTGGCGTGCCTTGAATGTCACATCTGGACAATTCTAGTGCCATTAAAAAAACGTTCACAGTCATATTTATTTACTGATTTGATGGGTCTCTGATGTGCAGCAACTCAAATCCTATTTACTGCATTACACACTGAACTTGAAGGCAACATTTTGTGTGTTTTATGAATGAATTTCCTCACCTTTGACCTGCATCCCACCACAGCACACCAAGATACAGGTATGGTTGGTGCTTTTACTTTGAAATAGTCATGTGAACAAAACAGACCCAGCTGAGCCAAAAATTACCATTTAGCGGCCACTTTTATTTATTGTTTTTAAAGATTTTACAAAGTAAGCAGCATAAAACTACAATGTGCTGACACTTTTTTCTTTTGTGCAGCATAATTGCCATCTGTAGTTGATGTGATGTGCCTTGAAAGTCACATTTTGGCAATTCTAGTACCATTACAAAAAAAAACTGCTACTATGAACCAGAAATGATCAAAATGAATGCAGTTTATGTATAAAATGTTGAGATTTCACGCTCCATGAATGCATTTCTGGCCTTCAGAGAGCAAAACACAAACCTACAAGTCAAAAGGTATTAGCTAACAAGTTACTGATCACATCCCTGTTCAATTTTGAAGAAATGATATCTGATATGAAAGCTGATATTCTTTTTTAAAAACTAAGAAACCTATTTAAAATGTAGGAAACCTGATTAAAATACAAATACACAGTATAGCTACTGATTTGATGTGAACTCAAATCGTATTTACTGCATTGCAAACTGAACTTGAAGGCAACATTTTGTGTGTTTTATGAATGAATTTCCTCACCTTTGACCTGCATCCCACCACAGCACACCAAGTATGGTGGGTGCTTTTACTTTTACACCTGCCTCTTACTCTTATGGACTTGCACACCTGTTGGCCTATGTTGCACTGTAGAAGGACTTGATCATACATAGACAGTCAGATCACAGTCGTCCTGGTCAACGATACAGCTGTGATGCAGTCTAGCTGTAATAACAACAACACTATATGACAGGAGGCCTCTCAGCCTGCAGTAGCATCATCAAAGTATCTGACACACATCCAGCTCTGTTACACCACCAGGCTCAGCAGCAGTAGGCCTGTTTGACCTGCACACAGCGACTGTATGCATTACTGTATACCTGTGTTTGCATCATAGGGAACTAAAAGTGACTTCTTGGCGTGCTCTGCTCACTCCCCAGGTGGATGCTCAGTGAGTATTATTATGGTCTGTCACCAGTGGACTTGAGCTCCCCTTGGAGACCATGTGACTGTGTTTTTTTTTTTTCCTCTTGTCTTTTTTAGGAGTTGTATATTATGGGATGTATGCTGCTGCTGACTGCTGACTGCTGCTGCTGGGAGTATTATGGTCTGTCGAGGAGTGTAAGGGAGGGGGGGGGTGTCGCCATGACAACGGGGTTGCTAAGGGGGCTGGGACTACTAGTGGAAAGAGGAAGGAGAAGTGTGCGTGCAATGAGAGCGTGCATGTCTAGCTGTGTGTGTGTGTGTGCGTGCGTGCATGGTGGTGGTGGTGGTGGAGGAGGGGGTGGGGGCAGCAGGCTGGAGAGTATTATGGTCTGTCCGTTTCCGAGGTAACTATGCAGAGTCCTGTGTGAGTGTGGGAGGGGGGGGGATTATTATGGGATGTCTGCCCCCTTTGTGTGTTTGTGTGAGGATGTTAGCTAAGCTGAGCCTGTAAGAGGTTGGGGAGAGAGAGAAGCAACGTGTTCTGGGTCATGGGAGGATCTTCTTTCTTTTCTTTTATTATTATTATGACCATTAGGTTTAATGAATGAGCTCTAAATGACAACAACAACAACAACAACAACAGGCTGACTTGTATTTGTTCTTGCACAGAGAGAGAGAGAGAGAGAGCACACCTCGACCCGGGACTATACTACAGTAAGTTTGTGCACATAGGGTTGCAATGCATGAACTTTTCTATAATATATTGTTTTAACTCGACAGTGCATGCTTGAAATAATAATGCATGCAACTTCATGTGTGTGTGTATATATATACCTGCAAAATGCAACAATGTCAAAGCTATTATTCAACTTCTGTGCATCAATTTAGATCACATGTAATTAATAAAGGAAATGAGGAAGGGATATAGCTACATCAGCCAATGCCAATGCATATTTATATATTTCTTTATTTATATATTTCCTTGCAGCCCCCTCCCTCCCTGTCTTCCTGTGGACACCCCCGGTCGGTCCATTCTCTCCCACAGTCCCACGTCATTCTGCCTCCTCCCTGGCCGACCAGAGGAGCACACAACACCAAGGTTTAGGAGGATTAATCCGACCAGCAACCAGCAAACACAGTACATTATAAACGCTGCAGTAATGTCGGGCAGCGAGGATGAGAGGGAAGACTTTGGAGCTCCAGACGAGCCCTCACTTCTTCACGGTGAGCTCTTCTTTATGTTCTTATTATTATTATTCCTCTTGAAGGAGGTCCATCTCTCTGAGCTAACGCTAGCCTAGCCAGTCCGTCTCTCGACATGATATATAAGACTAGTTAGAGAACTAAGTCAAGGAAGTGTTTGTTGTTTCATGTTTTATGTTGTTAACCCCCGTTAGTTCGCTGTCTGTCTGCAAGAGTGTGAACTGTCAAAGTTTGTTGTGCAGCAGCGAGAGAAACAGACAAGTTTCAACCTGTTCTGCTGTGGCATTCACTGTGTGTGTGTGTGTGTGTGTGTGTGCGTGCACGGGTTGCCAAGTCGTGCCAGTGCGCGCGTCCGTCTGCCCTCCTATTAATATCAATTCAATTTGCTTTATTGATCATGACTGTCAGGTGACTGTCAGGTGAACAATAATGCAGAGCGTCAATTCAATAATAAATTAAAAAAATAACAAAATAAAAACAAAAACATATATATACATATATACAATTCATTAATATATATATATATATATATATATCCCATGTGCAATTGCATATCAATTCAATTCAATTGACTTTATGATCATGACTGTCAGGTGAACAATATTGCCAAAGCGTCAATTCAATATTAAAAAATTAAATAAAAAAAAAAATAACAAAATAAAACAAAAACATATATGTACATATATATACAATTCATTAAGCAAATTACAATATATAGATATTTATTCAAGAATACAGGTTTTAATCAGGCATTTAAAAAGGCAACTTCTTTTCCCATGTGCAATTGCATATCAATTCAATTAAATTTGCCTTATTGATCATGACTGTGTCAGGTGACTGTCATCAGGTGAACAATAATGCCACAGCGTCAATTCTATAATAAATAAAAACAAATTAAAAAAAGAACAAATTAAAAACAAAAACATATATATATATACATATATACAATTCATTAAGCAAATTACAATATATAGATATTTATTTATTTATTTTAAATCAAGAATACAGGTTTTAATCAGGCATTTAAAAAGCCAACTTCTTTTCCCATGTGCAATTGCATATCAATTCAATTCAATTTGCTTTATTGATCATGACTGTCATCAGGTGAACAATATTGCCAAAGCGTCAATCTAATAATAAATAAAAAAATAAAAAAAGAACAAAATAAAACTAAAACATATATATATACATATATACGATTCTTTAAGCAAATTACAATATATATATATATTTATTTATTTATTTATTTTTAAATCAAGAATACAGGTTTTAATCAGGCATTTAAAAAGGCAACTTATTTTCCGATATGCAATTGCATTGCAAATTTGCATTGGCATACATGTATTTTTTTTTTTTTTTACTTTTTATTTTAAACACAAACAAACATACAAACCACAAAACAATCATACAATACCGTTACAAGACTGGTCCATACAAGAGAAAGAATAATAATAATAAATACATTTAAAAAAAAAGTTAAAGCATAAATAAAATTGAGGCACTGCACTTATATAGAAGAGAGTATGATGAAATGAAATGATGAATGAAGTCAAGAATTGTGTATGTGAATCGGAATCACGCCCACTGTCCCCGATTCAAACATTTGTTATTATACAGTTATTATCAATTGAAGTCCAGATTATATTGAACTCCCAGAGACATCTATTATGTGTTGTTGTGGTTGTCTCATAGGCTGTGACATGCACTGACAAATCCTGCAGCTTATATGGCGATGACACTATTTTCTCCAAGTAGATGTTGTATTTTATTTTGGTCAGAGAGGGAATCAAAATCTTGGAGTTTCTCTCTCTCTCTGTCTCTCTGTGGCCTGCAGCATGAGCTCCTGTCCGCTTGTCTCCTCTCTCTCACTAATGACAGCATGTGTCACCCCTGCAGGTGAGGACGAGCCGGAGGATGCTGTTGTGTCCGACTTGGAGGAGGTACCCAAGGCGAAGAAGAAGAAGAAAGCCAAGAAGAGCAGCCGAGAGAGCAGGAGCAGCAAGAGGCAGAGACCCGTCAGAGAGGTTAGTTAGTCTGACAAACTTTGGTAAAAAGACCTGGTAAACAATTCTGTCAAACCACCACGTGGGGTCACATCTGGGGGTGCACACTCAACAAGGGACCCCTGTGAGGCTCTAGACCCTCAGACACTGGCACGGTTTGTGTGTTTATAATAACGCAGAACTAATCATTTATTGTAATGATAAATAATATTGACCTTGTTGTGTCTTATTATTGACAGAATAAGAAACCAACAGGACAAGAAGATAGATCTTTATTTCTAGCCTGATAAAGTCGAACACTCTCTGTCCACACACTTTCTGTTACGCCATGTAAACAAACCACGTACCTATCAGCTGTGCGGTCAAGATTAGAGACTAGAGACGTAACCAGGATTGGAAATTAGCACCAGCCACCAGCCAAATGCTGGTAAAATATGCAAGTGGCTGCTAGAGTTGCTTCACTCACCGGCCCCAAAAAACCCCAATGGTAATCTATTGAGTGGCAGGTGGCAGATGGACAAAAAAAAGTTAAATTCCAACACTGGACGTAACCACTTAAAAGCTGGGTGAGTAGAACTTGCTATCTTCAGACGTCTGTGTTTTTTTAAACAGAAAAAGTTTTTGACTGTGATATTTACTCAAAATGACAATACAGCCAACAGTAACCTAAGTAAACATTCAGGCGATCTCCCTCCAGCCTGCTGCCACCTTATTAAGGTGTTTGTAGTGAAATGAGGAAGTATTGTATCAGATAACGACAGGAATAGCGACAGGAATTAATAGAAACAGGTCGTCAGACAAAAGTTCAGCTCAAAATGTTGCGTTATGCAGCTCGTCGTCGCTCGTGGCCAGTTAGGACATTCAAGTAGAAAACAATGCAATCAAACTGATTTTGTCACTATGCTGGCGTCACATTCTGTTTGGAGAGTGTAATGTGTAGGCTACACACATCCCACATTAGACCTCTCTGCGTTGTACACATTACATTCCTTCTAGATTCAAACTTCGCCTATGCTCTCAGATCTACTTGGACATGAACAAAAACACCCCAAAGTGATGGAGTTTTTGCAGGCAAATAATAAATAATACAAGTCTGTCATGTGCTCCAGAGTTTTGTTTACAGCGGAGAGTGAAGCAAATCAGCTGTGAAAAAGATGCATTAATCATCATTTCTGTGGATAGATGTTGTAAATAGGGCTGTCGACGTTAACGCTATGAGTGATGAACCATGTGCTGGGGATGCAAAAACAAACCGTTCAATGACTGTGCAAACCGAACCGTGCGCTTGTTGAACCGTTGCACCATTATTAAATACAAGCCTGTTCATTATTTGATGAGGCATAGAAGAGGCAATTATCTGAACATAAGCCTACTTAAGTAGCCTTATTTCATGTATAAAATCAGTGTTCATATAATATAGAATACGATTAATTTCTATAATGTAGAAATAACACACTTGTCATTCATTACTATCTATCAGTCAATCAATCAATCTATTTATATATTTTTGAGTTCTAACACATTGGTAATGTTTATGTTTTTCCCTAATGTGTAAAACAAACCGAACCAAAACCGAAACTGTGACCCAAAAACCGTAATACAAACCGAACCGTGGGCTTGTTGAACATGTAATGACCGTGTAGCTCCATGGATGATGGCAGAGCTGTGTGACTTTCCATGCAGACTTCCACTTCCAAACAGAGCCGTAATTATCACAAGAAATCAAATAAAAATTATGACACTTTAATTTCTAATTTACAAAATGTAAGAAGATATATAAAACATATATAAGCAGTAAGCACCAGTGTCTTTGTGTAATTTTAAAGTTAAAAGCATCTCTACATTTTGCAGGAGTTGCCAGTCAGCTCCCCAGAGCGCCTGATAGGAGTAGAAGCAGCAGAGAGAGATGCAGAAGAGGGAGGCGTGCGGTCAGCGAGTGAAGGGAGTGATTATGCCCCTGGGAAGAAGAAGAAGAAACGCTCCAGCACTGCCAAAGATAAGAAGAAAGGAGGTGCGGCAGCAGAGAAAGGAGGCTCATCCAGCTCAAAGAGCAAACGTAAAGACCCAGAACCAGAAGACGATGAGGATGACGACGATGATTGCCAGGTAAAGATTCACTCAGACTGCAGAGTGGATAGTTAATTCCTTCAGGGCTAACACGACCTAACCTCCCCTGGCTGTTCTTTTCAACCCCTCTCCTCCCGCCTCAGCCTAAAAGCTCCACCCAGCTGCTGGAGGCCTGGGGCATGAAGGACATCGACCACGTCTTTACTCAAGACGACTACAGCTCCCTCACCAACTACAAGGCCTTCAGCCAGTTTGTCAGGTGAGGAGTAGATATTATTGTTAGCTTCTACCTCATGATTGAAGGACCTATGTGTGTATAAATAAATATAATAAATAATCACTATATTTATTGCATATTTTCTGTCCTTAGGCCTTTAATTGCAGCAAAGAACCCCAAAATTGCAGTGTCCAAGATGATGACTTTAATGATGGCTAAGTGGAGAGAATTCAGCACCAACAACCCTCTTAAGGTATTGTAATCCTCAACAAGGTTGTAATGAATCATATGTTGCTGTCCGCTGGTGTGTTTGACATTAGAGAGCAGAGTTCCTCACTCTGTGCCGTGTCCTCTCCTGTAGGGTTGCGCCACTGCCAATGCAGCCCTTGCAGCTGCCAATGTGGCTGCAGCTGTGGAGAACATGGTGGTGGCGGGGACAGACGGAGGGCCAGAGACCGGCGCCGCCGCTTCACCTGCAACCCCTCCTGCTCCTGCTCCTGCCCCCGCTCCGGCACCTGCTGCACCCCCAGCAGTCCCGGCACCTCCGCTCCGCAAGGCCAAGACCAAAGAGGGCAAAGGTAAAGTGGGATACATATGGAGCATGATTGTTAAGCTTAAAATGATAAAGGTGGTTTGTTATTTATGAACTCTGTAAATAAAAGAACTACCTCCTGATTAAACTTTAATCTCTGTGTCCTCCCAGGTCCCAACGCTCGCAAGAAGTCGAAGCCCACGCCTAAGCCTCAGCCCAAGCCCAAGCCTAAGAAGGTGGCTCCACTCAAGATCAAACTAGGGGGCCTCAACAGCAAGAGGAAACGCTCCTCTGTAAGATCCCTTCTTTGCCACCTAATTTTTTCTGTTTTACAGAATAGTCTAGGACTGCGAATAATGATTGTTTTCATTGTTGATTATTTTCTTGATTAATCGATTAGTTGTTTGGTTTGTAAAATGTCAGAAAATGGTGAAAAACGTTGAACAGCTTTTCCCAAAGATGACGTCCTCAAATTTTTTTGTGTCCACAACTCCAAGATATTCAGTTTACTGTCATAGAGGAGTTAAGAAACCAGAAAATATTCACATTTAAGAAACTGGAATCAGAGAATTGACTTTTTTTCTTAGAAAATTACTCAAACCGATGAGTAGTTGACAACTAATTGATCGATTTAATCGTTGCAGCTCTAGTAGAGTCTTTACGTTTGAGAATTAGATGATCATTAAGTCAGAATTTTGACAATGTACTATAATGTAATCAGTTATTTCTCTCACTCCCAATGTCCTCTCTCTCTCACTGTTTCTCTATCAGAGTGATGAAGATGAACCCGAGGTTGACAGTGACTTTGACGATGGCAGTTTCTCTGTGTCGGATGGCTCCAACCGCAGCAATCGTCCTAAGAAGAAACCCAAGAGTGCGAAGAAAAAGAAGAAAGGTTGGCATGGAAATATTATTTAAATAAGAAGTCGGTCCTGCTATCTGCATCAGTGCTGGACAGAGATTTAAGAACGTACAGCAGCTTAAGAGGCCGTTCACTTGTTGCGTCTAAAACACGTGGAAAACGCCAGTCGTTTTATTTTACAAGTTGCATGAGAGGTAGTGCTCCTGTCGCGCCTGCCGTTACTAAGCAACCAAAACCTGCGTGCTGCGATGACGACGATGATGTTGCGGTATTTTAGCAGCAAAAGCGTCACTGACTAAACTAAACAAAGTCAAAACAAAGTTAAATGTATTTCCAGCACCGTAAATCCCTCACAGTAGCTTTACTGCTCAATTTCTCTGTGTCAGTTTGGCTCACCTTTCAACCGGATGTTATGACGTCCTCGGACGGAAAGGGTGAAGCAAGTAAAATAGACAAATCATACAGCTTAAAAAAAATATATATATATATTAATTTGTCCCCTATATACAGTATGTACCGTAGACTGATATTTACGTGCGTTCCTGCACTCCAAAAGTTTAACTATTTTTATCTCGGGGAAAAATAGGTGCTTTGGAATGCTGCCGTGTCACGACGGCGTTGCTACCACGTTTGTCTGCATTGACAACAATGGATTTGAGGGCGCAAAAAACGTTGCATGTGAACGGCCACTATGAGGTTTTGCTCAAATTCAAGGCCAAGATGTACTCCTTATGTATCCTTGTCACTGTATCAGTTGTTTCCCACTAATTTCTGTGGGTGTCCTCTCTCAGTAGAGACGGAGGAAGGCGATGGCTACGAGACAGACCACCAGGACTACTGTGAGGTGTGCCAGCAGGGAGGAGAGATCATTTTGTGTGACACCTGTCCCAGAGCGTATCACATGGTCTGTCTGGACCCCGACATGGAGAAGGCCCCTGAGGGCAAGTGGAGCTGCCCACACTGTGTGAGTACCTCTCAGTGCTGTGCAGAGGAGACCATTAGGTCCCAGGTTAGAACAGATTACTGGAGTATGAACCAGCAGAGCCAGAATTATACCTGTCTGTTAAGTATTGTTGTGTGGAAGTGTATTGCTGGAAAGTTGCCTTGACAGGAGGGTTGGTTGTTGGGAAATGGACTTTGTTAATGGTGATTTAAAAATCTTTTTGTGTTCTCCATTTCTCTTTGTCCTCTGCTGCCCCCCCCAACCCTTTTGCTCATGTTCCCATCTATCTTCTCCTATTCCCCACCACACGTCTAACCCCCCCCCCCCCCACCATCCCCCATTTCCTCTTCTTGTCCCTCCCCTCCCTCCCTCCAATATGGCTCCACACGCAAACGTGCACACGCACATGCACGCAATGCACACACACCCCACCCCCGGCGCTCTTGAAAAATCACCCCACACCCCTCCCTTTTTTCCTTTCACTCCGTTCCGCATACCTTCCCTGCCTGTCTGCCACCCTCCTCCCCCTCACACTCACACCACCTCCCTCCGTCTGTAACTCTGCCACCAGGAGAAGGAGGGGATCCAGTGGGAGGCCAGGGATGAGCTCTCTGAGGCCGAAGGGGAGGATGAAGAAGACAGGAGGGACGAAGGGGTGGAGGAGGAAGACGACCACCACATTGAGTTCTGCCGGGTGTGCAAGGACGGCGGGGAGCTGCTTTGCTGTGACACCTGCCCCTCCTCCTACCACATCCACTGCCTCAACCCTCCTCTCCCTGAAATCCCCAATGGAGAGTGGATCTGCCCCCGCTGCAAGGTGAGCGCCGTGCGCTGGCGCTTGTGAGTCTGCGCGTGCGTGTGCTCACGTGGGCATGCATGCAGATGCAGATTCCATCTTGTGCACGCCTACAGTATTTCAGATAAAGCTTTTATTTTGCTGATTTCTAAGTCCTAAAAATACACCATTTCTATTATTGTTCATACCCAATCCTGAATTATTTCCTCCCATTTCCTACTTTCTAACAGTGTCCACATATGAAGGGCAAAGTCCAGAGGGTTATAACATGGCGATGGGGAGAGCCGCCAGCCCCCACGCCTGTCCCTCGACCTGCTGACCTCCCTGCTGATGCTACTGATCCCCCGCCATTGGCTGGCCGCAGGGAGAGGGAGTTCTTTGTCAAATGGTGCAACATGTCCTACTGGCACTGCTCCTGGGTGCTGGAGCTGCAGGTAGCACACACTCTCTGAAACTGAAACTGTATCCAACATGGAGTTGTTGAGAGTTTGTATTTACTACTGTCAAAGTTAACGTGATAATAACGAGTTAACGCAAATTAGTTTTAACGCCACTAATTTCTTTAACGCATTAACGCAACATGTGATTTTTAGGTTGTAGCGGGCTCTAAAGCTAGAGAGAAGATACTGGTATCATATGAAACTAAGGAATCCATTGGTACCAGCCATGTCATACTAGCTTGAAGGGAAGGAGGCAAAATAAAGCTCAAAACTTGCACCAACTTTTGGCAAGGAAAAACTGTCTTTTCCATTTTTAAAGGGGTCCCTTGACCTCTGACCTCAGGATATGTGAATGAAAATGGGTTCAATGGGTACCCACGAGTCTCCCCTTTACAGACATGCCCACTTTATGATAATGACATGCAGTTTTGGGCAAATCATAGTCAAGTCAGCACACTGACACACTGACAGCTGTTGTTGCCTTTTGGGCTTGAGTTTGCCATGTTGTGATTTGAGCATATTTTTTATGCTAAATGCAGTACCTGTGAGGGTTTCTGGATAATATTTTTCATTGATTTCCAATAATAAATATATACATACATTTGCATAAAGCAGCATAGTAACCCTCTCCCATGTTGATAAGAGTAATAAATACTTCATAAATCTCCCTTTAAGGTACATTTTGAACAGATAAAAAATGTGCGATTCATTTGTGATTAATCATGGACAATCATGCGATTAATCGTGATTAACTATTTTAATCGATTGACAGCTCTAGTATTTACGAGCGCACAAGACACACAAACCCAATGGTCCCTTTCTCTGCCTCCCTGTCGCTCTTCCCCAGCTGGAGCTGAACTGCCAGGTGATGTTCCGTAACTACCAGAGGAAAACTGACATGGATGAACCGCCGCCGGTGGATTTTGGAGGCGAGGGTGACGAAAACAAAAGCACCAAGAGGAAGAACAAGGATCCCCTCTTTGTCCACATGGAGGAGGAGTTTTACCGCTATGGAGTCAAGATGGAGTGGCTGATGATCCACCGCGTCGTCAACCACAGGTAGGACACATATGATCTCATATGAAATACACAGTTCACCTATAAAAAGAAGCATATAGTAAATTTAGTTTGATCTGAAGGTGTGGAGCCATCAGACTGAATTGGTATTTTATCATAAAATTGCTGTTTTAACAGATGGTTATTTTATGTCAATTATTGTAGTTACTGATTTTATGTTTTATTCCTAATAAGAAACTGAAATAGTATAAAATGTAAAAAAGCATAGAATTGCAATATATTTTAACTCCCCATAAGAACGATTATTAAGAATATCATGTTGACAAAGGCAATTCATTGTATGAAGACAAAAAGTAATTCTGTATTTATTGATTTTTAGAGATACAAAATGAACAGAAAGTACATGAACAAAATTGACAACACATGAACATTGAGACCTTTCAAGCATGAAAATGACAATAATAGTAATAATAAAAATAAAAATAATAAAACAAATTAAAATAAAATAACAGTAATAATAATATGAAGAGGGAGAAAAATAGTCTTCTAATGTCTATTTACACAAAATCAGATCTAAAGTTTGAGATGTACACTTTTCATTTTGTCTTTCTGGGTTCTCAAGTTAAGTAATTCTACTTATTCTACTTGTATCTCTACTACACAGTCGTACACACCTGGAGAGTAAACGCAGTAATAGTGCTTTACCGTAACTCTTTTTTGTGTTGTTTTTTTCATGTTAGTGTTGATAAAAAGAACAACGTGCATTACCTGATCAAATGGAGAGATCTGCCCTATGACCAGTCAACCTGGGAGAGCGAAGACATGGACATCCCGGAGTTTGACACCTACAAACAGACATACTGGAATCACAGGTATGCAGAGATTTACAAAATGTTGGATAATTCTTCTCTCGTGGTTTATATCAAAGGTTATCAAACGTTTTGGGGCCAGGGACCCCTTACAGGGGAGAACATTTTCCAGGGACCCCGTGATAATTGTAACACCAATTAAGCGTATGCTTACCACCAGTTGTGCTCTTAGATGCTTATAGGAACTATTTGTATTCTATTACTTTTTAAAGTAAATACTTCAGACCTGTTTCATAGCAATAAACAGAAATGCATTTCAATTTGAATCATGTTAACACCACTTTGTTTTGCCCTGATATTCTGTTGCTTTGTGATCAGATGTTGCTTTAGCTTGGCTGGCTTCATAGCTTTTTTCTCTAGTACCTGACGACACATGACCCATTTCGGTCTCCCGTCGCTGTTCTCAATAAAACCAAACTCGATATAACTGTAGTCATATTCTCTCAATTTAGCTAGTTTGGCCTTAGCGTCACTTGACGACGTGGACTGACTCAAATATTTCTCCACTTCTCCACCACTGAGCTAAACTAAGCAGCAGCAGGAACGCTTCGCCGCGTCCTGAGTGAAGTGACTGATTCATGACAGATTGACATAATGTGTTGCAATCATATTTCTATTGGCCCCAAGCTAATGTGTGTGGGAGTAATGGACACAATATATTTGTTTTTATTTGTTTATTGGCACAAACGGTCCCCATCTGTAGATCTGTACTTTTTAATGATACAACACAATTTTATAACTTATTGCCAATTATTTTGTTGACTCCCTGGTAGAGCACCACGGACCCATTGGGCGTCCCCGGACCCCACTTTGAGAATCTCTGGTCTACATGAATGCAGTTGAAAATATGTTTTTATCTCACAAAGTGTCATTTTCTTTTAGAGAGCTGGTGATGGGTGACGAGGGCAGGCCCGTTAAGAAGCTGAAGAAGACGGTCAAAATCAAGAAGGCAGAGCGTCCACCTGCTAATCCAGTAGTAGATGTAAGTATTATGAAACTCTGGAGCAAAGAAAACAAACTTAACACAGCCTTGGTTATGATGAAACTGATCCTGCAATATGTAGTTTTTTTCAATAGAGTAATGAATTATTAATTAAAAAATGAAGCATCGCTGTCGAGTGTATCCGCTGGCAGAAGGGGTATCTTTAAAAGTATCTATCTTTAAAAGTATCTTGAATCAGGACAGATGTGGAATTGATATTCTTCTTGGTTTCTTCCTTCCAGCCCACCATCAAGTTTGATCGGCAGCCCGACTACCTGGACAGCACAGGAGGCACTCTGCATCCCTACCAGCTGGAGGGGCTGAACTGGCTGAGGTTTTCTTGGGCTCAGGCCACAGACACAATCCTGGCTGATGAGATGGGGTTAGGAAAGACTGTACAGACTGCTGTCTTCCTCTACTCATTGTACAAGGAGGTAAGAACAGCATATGCATTTTAAGCATTTTTATGTTATCCTCTCATGTTGCTAGGGATGTCATGATACCAGAAATTTAGTATTTGATTCCACAATTCTCGATACCCAATTCGATATCACGGCAAAAAACACCTTTTTTATTTGTGTTCAGTTTTTGATTGTGGGTTGTGTATGTTTATATTAAATATAATTTATAAAATAAAGAAAATCCCATGTACTTCAACGCACACTCCTTTATTGCCGTTTGCATACCGTATGCAGCATACTGATTTTTGCAGATTTATTATTAATCTCTGATGATAAGCCTCATACGAAGCCCCGCTAGACCCCTAGGAGAAATTTTTTATTAACTCGTTCCCTCGAGTTAGTAACTCGTTCCCCGGATTTCCAATCATTCCTGACAGTCCACGCATTGCTAATGTACGGAGCCCCCTTAGATGTTGTACTTCGGTAAAGCTGGAAAGATCTGGACAGATTCGAACTTCCTGGATCGATAACTCATAACCGAAACGTTGTTCCCTGATCCCTGATATTATTTTGTCCAGTCTGCCCTCCCCTGGCAGTCAATGTTGGTGGGTAGGGTTTCAGACATGTGACACACAGTAAGTCTGTCCAATAAAGGGGATGAGTTCAAAGTAAGGAACTCCATCCTAAAGGCAGGGCAAGACAAATACCATTGTTTACATATCTTGTTGTTCATCAGATAAACTGCGGCTGTGGCCAGCACCTTGTGCGAGTGTGTGAATGAGAAGCGAATTGTAAAATGCTTTGGATAGAAGTGCTTTATTAATGCAGCCATGTAATAAGTAGGGGATAATGTACAGCGAGCCGGTCATTGTTGTGAAAGAAACCCCGACAGGGTGATGCCGCACCCCGATGCGAAGCGGAGGCATCTCTCATCACCCTGAAGGGGATTCTTTCAAAACAATGACCCGCTAGCTGTACATTATCCCGCTTATTACACGGCAACTTACTTAAGAAATCAATAATTTGACACAAAAACGGTCCTCCAGAGTCCGTCATCAGAGCTACGCCCATAGCAACAGTCTGTTATAGAGAAATAACAGACCGTAGAACGCAGTGATTAACCAATCAGAATTGAGTATTCAACACAGCCGTGTAATAATAAATATATAACTTCTCTTTACATGTTAATGTTGATTTTGTCTTCCGGGTACAGGGTCACTCCAAAGGTCCCTTCCTGGTTAGTGCTCCGCTGTCCACCATCATTAACTGGGAGAGAGAGTTTGAGCTGTGGGCCCCTGACATGTACGTGGTGACCTATATAGGGGACAAAGACAGCAGGGCCGTCACCAGAGAGAACGAGTTCTCCTTTGAGGGAAACGCCATCCGAGGCGGGAAAAAAGCATCCAAGATGAAGGTAAAGAAGAAGTAGAAAAAAGAGCAATTGTGATGATATCAAATAAAAATGTTAAAGATCTTCGATATGAATATTGATGAAGGAGTGGAGTCAGTTTGAATTGGTGCCCTGCACACTAGCACTTGCTGTCCTGTATAGTATTAAAAGTCACACTGGTAGGAATTTACATTACAAAAATATGAATGCTGCCAAATTATACAAAAGTTCAACCACCAGTTTTAGTTTGTGGCACCGTACTACCAGTGGAAACAACTGCTTGCAGCCCTAAAAATTGTGTTTAAACTAATGTCCCCCTCTCTCTCTCTCTCTGTGCTTTACAGAAAGACTCAACAGTCAAGTTCCACGTCCTGCTGACGTCCTATGAGTTGATCACCATTGACCAGGCTGTGCTGGGCTCCATTGAATGGGCCTGTCTGGTTGTGGACGAGGCTCACAGGCTCAAAAACAACCAGTCCAAGGTAATAACATAGAGCATTTTGTAGAAGTGTTTGTTTATCCTGTGTTTAAGATGTAATTCTGATTATCAGAAAAAATTACAGTACCTGCAACACTGCTGTGTTGCACATGATAATGCTAACTAATGTATGTTTTTAAGTTCACTGTCCAAAATATAATGTTTTTTGTTTCTCCCTGCCTGTTGTCAGTTCTTCCGTATATTGAACAACTATCCGCTGCAACACAAGCTGCTGCTAACAGGCACTCCTCTCCAGAACAACCTGGAGGAGCTCTTCCACCTGCTGAACTTCCTGACACCAATGAGATTCAAGTCAGTAGCCCCACATGTGGCCACAGCATATGTGGCTGTATTGCAAGTACAATGAGGTACCCAAGTACCCACCCACAATATATTTATGTATTTTTTTTCTGCCTTATTTCCCTGCAGCAACCTGGAAGGCTTCCTGGAGGAGTTTGCAGATATTGCCAAAGAGGACCAGATCAAGAAGCTCCACGACATGCTGGGACCACACATGCTCAGGAGGCTGAAGGCTGATGTTTTCAAACACATGCCTTCAAAGACTGAGCTCATTGTTAGAGTGGAGCTGAGCCCCATGCAGAAGTATGTTAAGAGAAGATGTGTAACAATATATTTTAACAGTTAAAGTATACACTAGGGATGTCAAGAGAACCTATACTTCAGTATACTTCTGATACTTCGATGCGAAAATTCTGAAAACGTGATGGTACTCGTTTTTCTACCGTCAGGGCTTGAGATTAACGGTGTCCCGTCGTCCTGAGGAAGATAGGAAATGTGTTTGGGACCAAGTAAACTCACTGGGTCGACTCGCCCAGGGGACACACCCTATTCTTTCCCTGATAATGCTACATTGCGAAACAACAAATCTGTGTTGAAATCAGTAAGCCGAGAGCTAGTTAACGTTAGCTCCATGCAGGACCGTGCTGCTTACTTGCTGCTAACATTAACAAGCTCTCGTCCTGCCGATTTCAACATGGGAGGTGCCATGGATTTACGTTACGATGCGTTCAGGCTCTATTCAGTAAAAAAAATAATATTTGGCGAAGGTAAATTCTAACGTTATCATGATATGTTCAAATGTAATCTTGTAAAATATAGTTTTTATTGAGAAATGTTTATAAATCCAGCTGTTTGAAGGCGATGTTTTCACAGCAATATCAAATAGATAATAGAGAGATGCAGTATGCAAACAGTAATAAAGGAATGTATGTTGAAGTAGGCTACATGGGATTTATGGTTTTACTTTTGTTTTTTACGGTGGTATCAAATTGGTATCGAGAATCGTGGAATTTCGCTGGTATTGGTATCGATTTCTAAATTTCTGGTGTTGTGATATCCCTAATACACACCTGTGAAAATTAAACCAGTCAATTTCTGGATAGTGTAGGGTATAAAGTCTGAATTCTGAAATATGTGTATAATATATTTTCCTTTGTCTAATCTCTGAAGTCTCTTTTCTCATTATTAAAGGAAATACTACAAGTTCATCCTAACACGTAACTTTGAGGCCCTGAACACTCGTGGAGGAGGAAACCAGGTGTCTCTGCTCAACGTGGTGATGGACCTGAAAAAGTGCTGCAACCACCCCTACCTCTTTCCAACAGCCGCCATGGTACGGCAATTATATGGGAACAAACTGTTTCTTCTGGAGGTGAACTATGTATTGAAACACGTTTAATGCAGTCAGTTTATTCAGATTTCTTTCTCTGATTGCAGGAGGCACCAAAACTTCCAAACGGCATGTATGAGGGCAACGCGCTGACCAAGTCTTCAGGAAAACTGACGCTGCTCCAGAAGATGATGAGGAAGCTGAAGGACGGAGGCCACAGGGTTCTGGTCTTCTCCCAGATGACTAAAATGCTGGACCTGCTGGAGGACTTCCTGGAGAACGAGGGATACAAATATGAGAGAATTGATGGAGGAGTCACGGGCAACTTGAGACAGGAGGCCATCGACCGCTTTAATGGTACGTGCACTCTTTGTATTGCCTAAAAACAGCTGCTCTGGTACATCAGTGTTTAATTTTCTTTCTCTCTATGCTTCTTCTTCTGTTGTTCGTCCCAACAGCGCCCGGTGCTCCCCAGTTTGCTTTCCTCCTCTCAACCAGAGCTGGTGGTTTGGGCATTAATCTTGCCTCTGCTGACACCGTCATTATCTACGACTCAGACTGGAACCCCCACAATGACATCCAGGTATGCAGACTCAGAGTGTAACCTCACATCCACGTTTGTTTGTTTGTTTGGATGAGAGGTGATTATGCTGTTTGTTTCCTGCGTGTGCTTCGTAGGCGTTCAGCAGAGCTCACCGTATCGGCCAGAACAGGAAAGTGATGATTTATCGCTTCGTCACCAAGGCCTCTGTGGAGGAGAGGATCACGCAGGTCTGTGAAAAAGAACACTACAAGAAATTACATCAACTATGTCAGGATACTGTTATCAGCTGCTCACCGCTTGTTTGTCCTCCACCTTCCTCCCTCCACCAGGTGGCAAAGAAGAAGATGATGCTCACTCATCTTGTGGTGCGACCAGGTCTCGGTTCCAAGACGGGCTCCATGTCCAAGCAGGAGCTCGATGATATCCTCAAGTTTGGAACGGAAGAGTTGTTTAAATATGAACTCGGAATGGGTGAGTCGACTTTAACCCACTGACAGATTTAAGATCCAATATGAATTCTTTCAATTATTTGCTTTTATGTTTATCTGTGTTTCCATTTTTTACAATTAACATGGAAATTAAGCAATTTCATCATTGGACAACTTCAAATTTACAATGTCATCATTATTAATAAAAACAAAATATATATATATATATTTATTATTTAATTTGTTTCAATTAATGTTTTGAATTCTGTTTTTTTTGTTAATAATTACCAATGCATATCTTTAAAATAAATATGAATTAATACAAAAAATGATTGTATCACCAAAAAAAACCTTCAAATTTGCAATGTTAAATTGAGTCAACATTACTCAAGCATTAAAAGGTTAGCTAGATACTATCGGAGAGTTGTGAGAACAAAGAGGTGGTACAACTCGTTTGTCCTGAGAACATCAGAGGTCTGTAGTGGATCAGATTAAGACAAATTGTAATTATTATTGGCTTTATTAAGCTAAATCAAATGTTTAGCCTTTGCTCATTTAACATCATTCTGATCCTCCTACACCATCTGTCACATCAGTCGTTATATATTATCCATAACTTGCAGCAGGATGGCATGTTATAAGATAAGAAGCAGGTGCAGTGAGAAACTCTTGATTTAAAATGAAGGTAGTTGCAATCTTTGTGAGAAAAATTAACAATATTTTGTGTTTTTTGCTTGTTTTTGTTGAAAAAAAAATAATCTGTAATGCACACTGTTTTGTCAGTGGATGGCTACTCAGCTGTTTTAAGCATTTAACTTAGATTGGATAAGTTTACCTAACTTTTGTGAACTGCACTGCACATTATTATGTTTGTGTTTGGGAGATAAGCAGGATACTAACGGTCTGCCCACCAAGTCTGTAGTTTTCGTTTGAGTTTTTTAATCCAACATCCGATAAAAAAACAGAAACCTTGCACACGATGTGTTTTATTATTCTCTTTGTTGCGAAAAATTGCAGTACAAGACAAATCTGAATTAATTACGTGGGTGCAATGGATAGCACTATTCCCAGACGGGGCTAATGAATGAATGACACGAGCAAGAAGCTATCGTTTCGCTGCCTAGAGCTCAGTCACTACTGTTTAATCTTTCCTACATCCTTTGTTTTGTTTACCGTCCCCGATCCAAGCTGTTCTGCAGTCATCTGCCACAATCTATCTTTAAATTTCTGTATTCTTTTATTTTTTTATCATAAAGTGATTTGTGCTGGGAGACAAAGTGAATGTTAGTCATGCACCGAACATTTTTCACTGCGCCTTTTGGCACTGCAATAATACATTTTAAGTGTTTTGTCAGTTCCCATAGGCCTACACTTAGGAGATAACCATACCAGACATTTAGTAGTCGATACCAATATATATATATAACCAAAATATATACGTTTACATATTACGTTGGTATAAGAGTAGCGTAATGTAATGTGTGCGTTGCGAGTGAGTGGTCAAGTGACAGAGAGAGAGATGCGCTACAAGTTGCCTGGTGTTATTGAATGTACAGTAGTGTTTCACACACACACTCACACTTTTTTCCCTCCCGACTTGTGAAATGAATGAAAAATTAAAATATTAAGTTGCACTCAACAGATTTTTGGTCGCATATGGTCACACTCTGGAGCCCTGTGTCATTTTGGATGTTGATGTTTGCACAGACTAACTCTGACATTTGACGGATCCGAAAATTTAACCTGTTTCAAAAACTTAAATGACGGCCCAAAGTTTCGTAGTTGGTGTGTAAACGTCATTGACAAAACGTGAGGTCTTATTTGTTTTTAAAAGTGTGTCAATTAAGGACGAAAAATACGGACTTAATGTGCAAAGTCTTTAACACGGTTTTGGATAAGGAGTTGGGGATAGAGTCTTAAAATGGGGAGAGACTTTTCTCTTTCTGAAGTTGAAAGATCACTCCACCACTGGGATGCCAGTCTGATCTGACAGATGTTACAGGGAGTAAATGTAGTTTTCTGCTTCCTTCCTTTTTTTATTTGACTCATTCGCTTTCAGGGGACAACAAGGAGGATGACAGCAGTGTGATCCACTACGATGACCACGCTATTGACCGTTTGCTGGACAGGAACCAGGATGCCACAGACGACACTGAGCTCCAGAGCATGAACGAATACCTCAGCTCCTTTAAAGTGGCCCAGTATGTGGTCAAAGACGAAGACGATGAGGTATGACTGCGTCTACAAAATGTGTGAATTTTTAACTTAATTGTGTTGCTTCAACTGTTTGACAGCTACGTTGGGGATGCCTGTAGCTAGAATAGTATAAAAATGTCCTAAATCCACAGGCGTTATGAGCATTCCTAATATATATCATATTAATGACTCTTTGCTTTCTGCGAAAAGGAGGAGGTGGAAAGAGAGGTGATCAAGCAGGAGGAAAGTGTTGATCCTGACTACTGGGAGAAGCTGCTCCGTCACCACTACGAGCAGCAGCAGGAAGATCTCGCTCGAAATTTAGGCAAAGGCAAAAGAACTCGAAAGCCAGTCAACTACAATGACGGCTCCCAGGAGGACCGAGGTATAAGACAAGGTACAGAACAACATCTAATGCAACCTCTTCTTGTTTGTGCGTGCTGTGCCGTTCTGTTGGTGGTGTTTTATGTGGTGTTGTCGGTCCAGTGAGTGCATGGCATGAAGTTTTATGTTATTTGTATTATTAGATTGGTAGATATGTGTTAGTTGTGTGTGCATTTAGAAATTGCTAGTTTCTTTCTTCTCAAACCGAGCATGTTTAAAATAATTGATTTGAGACAGTTTCATAAAGGATCATTACAAAGTCCGCCTCATATCTGAAACACAGTGTGTAATGTTTAAAGAGTTGTTTACACTGCTCAGTGCAGTTATTCAGATTCAGTCTCTCCCTTTAGTCCACTTGATACAGACTTATTTGAGCAAAGAGAATTCAGGGTCACAAGGACAGCAGCAGCAGACTTGTGAATACCCATGAAAATATATTGACTAAATAATGTATTTATAGAAACTGAAAAGCAGCAGCTCCCCCTCCTGGATAAAAGCCTGGTTGACAGTAACTAAATGGGGCTGCAGCTCTACGAGGATTTTGGATGTCTCTTCTTTATTTCCTCCCTTCAACATTTCTGTCTGTGCTCCCTTTAGATTGGCAGGAGGATCAGTCCGACAACCAGTCTGATTACTCGGTGGCCTCGGAGGAGGGCGACGAGGACTTTGACGAACGGGCTGAAGGTAAGGCTCACTGGTTTGATTGCTGCTGTTAAGAGAAGAGGTATGTGTGTGTGTATACGGCGTATGTGCTTTGGTGGCCACCGCTCTATTTATGTGAAGGTATAGATGTTCCATTCAAGTTGTTTGAGTTTAGTCTTTAAGATGTACTTGAGATTAAAGCCCCCCTTCAGGCAGAGTTACTTCCTGTTTTTTGTTTTTTTCTCAAACGGAGAATGGGGGTGTGGTCAATAGCCAGACATAATTCATTACCATGGCAACCAGATTGCATCGTTTTTCAACCCAGTTTAGATGAAACCAGCTACAGTAGCTTGGAAAACACAATAGCTAGGTGGCACTGAAGTTGATGAATTTACCGTTTATCAGACCACAAATGAGACAAGAATTAACACAACACATCGACTCTTTCTCACTCGCTCTCTTCTTTACCGTCTCCTCCTGGCGAGGCGGCCGTCTGGCTGCTGCTGCACCGAGGAGCTGCACCACACACGCCGGCCACAGCGCACTGCAGGACGGATAGACATGTTGCTGAGGTCCGCCGTTTGAATGCAGTTGCGGGATGTTGTGGAGGTGCACCGACCACTCTTGCCTCATCTCCCAGCACCGACACCGCACCGGGCTGCACTGTGATCCCTTTATTTCTCTAAAGGGACTTTTCTCTTGTTTACGAGGCAAACCTCCAAAACGTACAGAAAATGCATTTCAATTGTGATCCGTCCTGCGGTGCGCTGTGGCCGGACACAACACCGACGAGCAGCATCGGCTGCTTTCCATTAATTTATCTCCAGCAGGAGGAGACGGTGAAGAAAAGAGCGCCAAGAAGCAGCTTCTACTAAAGTCATACGTCATCAAACCCGTTAACAGTGTGGCTAATCACCATCGTCAGGAAACGACTCAAAAAAATATGAATTATCACAGAAATGCCAAACTACACTGGAGGGGGGGCTTTAAGATTTGGTCCCAGCAATGCTTGAGAGGGATGTAGACCTTCCTGTTCGAGCCCCAGTTCTTTCCCCCCCACTAACATCCTTCAAACCACCTCTACATATGTTTATTCAGATTCAGATGACAGCTATGATATCCTCATTGACAACCTCTACAACAACTCACAAAACGCCACTTGCAGCTGCATCATCTGCTTTGAGCGTAGAAAGGAAAGAAGAAACAGAAACGAAAGGGAAGAAAAGAACAAAGAAACAGGGAAAGAACATTAGAATCAACGGTTTCTCGGCCAGCTGAACCGTCTACCTGCACTTTAATGAGATTTTTGGTGTTCATATTAACTTTTAATTAAGGTTTGTTTGGAAAAGGCACTTTCAGTATTGTTTCAGATGAAATTGTTCCCTTGTATGTATACAATTTCTATAAGTTGATATGTTATTTTGTTCATTTTTTTAGTGCAAAAAGATGTCCATGTTTTGTATCGATTGTTTTATTTAATTATGGCTCTGTTACTTCAGTTGCATTAAATGAAGTATACCACCACGACACTGCTTTCAGTAGTAAATGTTCTGAAAGCTTTACGCTTCAAGAAGAAGCGTTTAATGTAATAGTGCCGAGAGATTGTGAGGAGGGGGAGCTTCAGCAGGATCAGAGTGAGCCATGATGTAAGTGGAACATCTTTAGGACGTTAAGGACACACATGATGATGCTTGAAAATCAGTTTGATTTTTCACTTTTCATTTTCATGGCCTCAGTGAAACGTTACTGACTGGAATGTGCACTGAATCTCAGATGGACTAACTCTGTTCATGTAATTTTAGCGAATGCCCGCAGACCGAACCGCAAAGGGTTGAGGAACGATCGGGACAAACCTCTGCCGCCGCTGCTGGCCAGAGTGGGCGGGAACATCGAGGTGAGTTCCTGAAGATGAAAAATCAGCACAAAAAGAAGAGAAACAATGATAAAGTGACTTCCTAACAAATTTTTGTTATTAAGTTTGTAAACATCTTGACCTCTTTATTACTTTTCAGGTTTTGGGCTTCAATGCACGGCAGAGGAAGGCGTTCCTAAATGCAGTGATGCGTTATGGGATGCCGCCCCAGGATGCTTTCACCAACCAGTGGCTGGTCAGGGACCTCCGAGGGAAGTCTGAGAAAGAATTCAAGTGAGTCTCAATGAGATGCTTTTCTGCTTGTTCCAATATACGTAGGCAGCGCTGGATATCAAACCTCAGTACTTTTTTTGGTGTTGACCAAAATGTGTCTGTAACGAAAACTATCGTATGAACTGATTAGAGTTTGGTGGTCAAAGGTCACTATGACCTCACAAAACACATTTTTGGCCATAACTCAAGATTTACTCAAGTACTGAAAGTATATAAAATGGCTGCAGCTTGCTGAGCTCGGAGCAAGCGCCGCAGCTTTCCATAGACATTGCATGGCAGCTCGCCAATGCTTGGTTACAGCTTACTTGGCTGGGCTGTCATGAATCTATGTATTTTATATGTATCGTTTTGTTTGATTTATATTTTCTTTGTGCATTTCTGTGAAATGTGCGATATCTCTCAGAGATTTTGACATTTTCCAAATGTATAATTACCGTGACATCCGTCCAACTTCTTCTTCTTCACGCATGTTCGCAGGGCCTACGTGTCTCTGTTCATGCGTCACCTTTGTGAGCCGGGGGCTGATGGAGCTGAGACCTTTGCAGACGGTGTCCCACGTGAGGGTCTGTCAAGGCAACACGTGCTCACCCGTATTGGTGTGATGTCACTTATAAGGAAAAAGGTATGGTTTACCAGTTAGAAAAAAAAACGCTGCAAAATATGTTTAGATAATTAAAGTATTTAATGACTGATTGAGTGATGGGCTGACTGATTGACGTGTTGGTTAACAGGTGCAGGAGTTTGAGCATGTGAACGGTCAGTGGTCGATGCCCTGGATGGCAGAGCTGGAGGAGAACAAAAGGGCTGCGGCTTTGGCTGCAGGTGAAGACCCAAAGACTCCTTCTACTGGGACCCCTGCAGACACACAGCCCAACACTCCTGTTCCAGGTACACACACACACACACGTCATACTCCGTACTGGATTATTAAGAGAACGTATCCTATGTGATTTCTTAGAATATAGAAATGATCACTGCGGACAGGTTATTTCATTTCAGCTTCATGATGCTTAATACTGTAGTTAGACTGTTATTTATTTTGCAATAAGAACCATCATAGACACATACACTATATGTTGTAACACTGTCATTATGGGGATCCTTTGACAAATGACATGCATTTCCATTTCCTGTTAGCCCTAACCTCAGCACCACATGCTTTACCTCAACTTTTACCCCAGACTCACAAGTCAGTCTCTGAATGCTTCGCTCATCTAGAAGACAAGCTCCCTGGTTTTGTTGCTAAAACTGTGTGGAAACAATTATGGAGTTCAAAAACAACAATTTGCATAGAAAAACCAATCCAAAGTCTTTAGGACGGCCCTTCATGTTGGGGTGGTGACATGCAGAAGTTGTGTGCGTTCAGACACTTTGTTGTCTCACTGAAAGATATGTTATAATTTAGTCTTTGTGCAAATACAAGTATCTCTTGACTATCAGCTCATTCCCTGACACCCTCTTGTGGATACAACCAGAAAAACATGGAACAAGTAATAACTGTCCATAAGACACTTGTTTTTAAAACTTATTCAGCTATTAAGCTTAAAAAAATGTTTTTATTGACAGCTATAACAGAGACAGAATGAAATGCACTCTTTGCATACCTGTTGTTGACCTGTGTGTTGTGTTTCTTGTCAGAAGATTTGTCTAAATCAGAGGACAAGGAAGACATGAAGAAGGACGGCGAGGATGGCAAAGGAGCCAAGAAGGCAGATGATCCGGAGGTAAATTCTGCTTTTATATCCACATCATCAATTTTTGTTTAAGTTCTGAGCTTCAACATTTTACTTGAATTTGCAGATTTTATTGTAATTTGAAACTGTCTTCCTCTCTCCTAGATTATTGAAATCCCAGATGAATCTGAAAAATCCCCCGCCCTCGAAAAGAAAGAAGAGGAGGTAGACTCCGCTGCAGAGAAGGAGACAGGGAATGGAGATGAAGTCAAGGAGAAGGAGGCGGATGACACGAGCAAGGAGAAAGAAGAGAAGGACAAGACGTCGGAGACGGAGAAGGAGAAGGAGAAGGAGAAGGAGAAGGAGAAGGAGACACCTGCTGAGGTCAAGGCTGAAGGTTCGGAGGGCAAGACCGAACCAGAGGAGGACAAGTCTAAAGGTGAGGCAGCTGTTTTCCATTGTATCTTGTTTCCTTATTTCCTTTTTCTGTCATTCTAACAGTGCTTCTCTTGTTTCAGCTGAGGAGGGAAAAGATGAGAAGATGGACACCAGTTCGCCAACAGAGGAGAAGAAAGGTACAGGTCAACAAACACACACACTGAATGTAAATTTCATTCTTCACTTTGTAAAATGTGTAAAACGTTTGACTCAGATGGAGATCCTCAATACATTTATAAGGTAAAGCTAAATGTAAATTTCAACAATGCCATTGGTATCATAATTTAATTTCACCCATGTTTCATGTATTGAGTTTTAAACTGTGTTTCTTGCTGACGTGTTTCGGTTGTTTTCTCGCAGAGCAAAAAGAGGAAAAGGATGCAGTGAAAACAGACGAGTCTGGCAAACTGCAGAACGGAGAGAACACCAAAGAAGGAGCAACAGCTGCGCCGGTGGTTAACGTTAGTGAAGAGAAGAAAAAAGCCACCAAGCAGAGGTTCATGTTCAACATCGCTGATGGAGGATTCACAGGTGGACACACGCACACACACACACACACACACACACACACACACACACACGCACACACACACACTTTTTTCTCTTTGTCTCTTTTTTTTTTCTCTTTGGTTTCTGTCTTTTGACCTCTCTGCCCTCCTCTCCAGAGCTTCACTCTCTGTGGCAGAATGAAGAGCGGGCGGCCACCGTCACCAAGAAGACCTTTGAGATTTGGCACCGTCGCCATGACTACTGGCTGCTGGCTGGAATCATACAGTATCCTTTCAAATGGACAATTTCCTGTTAAATTCTCATGTGTGATTGCTGTCTTCCCGTCACATCAGAGCTGAAATTATTAGTTGATTAATCAATTAGTTGATCCACAGAAAATTAATCTGCAGCTGTTTTGAAAATCAAAATATATATTTGACTTCTCAAATATGAATATTTTCTGGTTTTCTTAGGGTGCTTTCACATTTAGTCTGCTTTAATCAACCCCTGGTGCAGTTCGTTTGGGCGGTTGTGAACGCAGTAATCGTGCTCCGGTGCGGACCACAACAACCGGTCCTAGACCGCTTGCGAGAGGTGGTCTCAGACCGTTTCCAAGCAAACCAAAACGCAGGCTGCCTGTGCAGGCATTTGTTGAGATGGACACAGAATATGAACAAAAACTAACGTTCATAAAGTCATTCACGATAAACTGGAGGAGAAGGGATTCGTGCGCAGTCGATCAGTGCCGAGTCAAAGTGAAAAATACTACAACAGCATAAAAGTCTGTGATTCCCTGAATAGAAGTGGCAGCTCTCCAAATTAAAAATGTAAATCAACTGTTCTGTACAGGCCCCTCAGCAAAAATTATTTATTTATTTTTTATTTATTTTTTTATTTTTAGTCTGCTTTAATTTGTGCTCTGTGAAACCGAACCAGACTAAATAGAAAACGAACCAAAAGTATAAATTTCACTCTGATTCGTACTAGCCAAACGGACTATGGCTTGTGAAAGTGCCTTTAGTCTACTATAATAGAACGTTTAATATCTTTCGATTTTCTGTCGCAAACAAGCAAATAGACAGGGTCATCTTGGGCTTTGGTCGCTTTTGGCTCGTCCCTCACAAGACACATAATGTTGTTACACTTGACCTCAGCGTCTCTCAGACACGGCTACGCTCGGTGGCAGGATGTGCAGAACGATGTGAGGTTTGCCATCCTCAACGAGCCCTTCAAAGGGGAGATGAGCAGAGGCAACTTCCTGGAGATCAAGAACAAGTTTCTGGCCCGCAGGTTCAAGGTGAACTGAGCTCGCTCACTGGTATCACGTTTCCCCTGTGTGTGTGTGTGTCTGTCTGTTTTTCTATATCTCACTGGGCATGTTGTCTTTTTTGTTTCCTGTATAGTTATTGGAGCAGGCGTTGGTGATCGAGGAGCAGTTGCGCAGGGCAGCCTACTTGAACATGACGGAGGACCCGGCCCACCCCTCCATGGCCCTCAACACTCGCTTCAGTGAGGTGGAGTGTCTCGCCGAGTCCCACCAGCACCTCAGCAAGGAGTCCATGTCTGGAAACAAGCCTGCCAATGCAGTTCTGCATAAAGGTAAAACATATGGAAGATCAAAAGAGATATAAAAGGTATAGCTAGGGTTCTCGTGCACCTGGAAAATAAGTATATTGCACAGGCACAACTGCCTTGCAACTCACCAAAACAAACTCACAGATTCATAAAGTCACATTTAGTAGGCTGCACATTATCTACAAGGAGAAGCTGAACATCTGTAGCGAGCGCTAAATAATTGAGCGTTTACATAAGGTCATCCTATGTTCAGATCTTGGCAGGAGAATTGTTTAAAATATTCTGCACTGCAATCTCACAATAATTTAGCTTTAGCTTGCATCACAACAGACTATTGTTTATTCCTGTATGAAGCTTCTGAATAGGAGGAGCTTGTGTTCATGTGTGACAGAGAACAAAGTGTTGGTTGTTGTTGTGATAGCATCAGTAGTAGGGAAAAGGGAGCTATTATGTAAACACAGTTATTTATATGTATATAATTATAGTTGCTAACGTAACCAGAAACAAACGTCATGTGCAGCACTGTGTGAGGCTTCATTGTTTAAACAAGGGTTTCATTACCTCTTCGGGAAATAACCAGTACAACCAGCCAGTAGTCCACCTTTGAGGTTGTAGAGATGATCGCCTGCACAATACAAGGGTTTTAGTTTTTTCGGGCTGCAACTAACTTTTTTCATCATCGATTAATCTGCTGATTATTTTCTCAATTAATGGTTTAGTTATTTAACCTATAAAATGCCCATCATATTATCCCAAAGTCTAAGGTGATGTGTTCAAATGTTCAGTTTTGTACGAGCAATAAAATGGGAAAAAGCAGTAAATCCGCACATTTGAGAAGCCGGAGCCACCAAAAATTACGATTATTCAATTATCAAAATAATACAAGCAGTAGAGGAGGAGAGATACTGCTTGGCTGTAGCGAGTGTAAAAACAATGAGAGAGGCCAATGACAGTCATTGACAGCCTGTTAGCCACGTTAGCTCCCGCAGTTCATATTTCCCGCCTGCTTTATTCAGTACATTTTGCCAGCCGAAATCCAGTCTGACTGCATCTTAACACTAAAACATGGTGATTTTGAATATTTGACGCAAAACTGACTAAAAAACATCAACAGTCCTTCATTTGGATTGTCACGGTGGCGATCATAGCTCATTTACGTGTCGTATTTCCAGTTCTCAAACAGCTCGAGGAACTGTTGAGCGACATGAAGGCTGACGTCACACGTCTCCCGGCAACCATCGCCAGGATACCCCCCGTCGCCGTGCGGCTGCAAATGTCCGAGAGGAACATCCTTAGCCGACTGGCCAGCCGGGCCCCCGAGGTTACCGCTCAGAACCAGTCACAGACCTCACAGCAGATGCAGGTGCCGCGCTGACCAATCACCATTTTACTCTCACTGACTGAGGCTAGTCGCCCTCACCTCACCGCCATGTAGCAGACGTCCTCCCCCTTAACCACCATGTACAGCACAGTCAGGTTAGTCCTCCTCGTTCTGCACCCACAACCCATCTCCGGACTCAGAAGAGCATCAGCTTAACTGCTGGACTTTGATTTGAGAAGACTGCAGATGTAGGATGGGAGCGAATGGAAACAAGTCTTTCTCCTCCACTGGGATTCAGATTTAACTCCTGTAACCTGAGCACTGTCGTTGTGACTGAACTGCGGGGCAGCTCCCACTGACCTGTCCTGTTCTGTCCTTTACAGCAGGGTCAAACATGTGTATGTAACTATAAGTAACATGAAGAAGATAGACTGGAGAAAAAGCAGCATGCTCGGAGTATACTGGTGCTTTGTAGTCATTTTTGGATTATTGAAGATTTCAAGGGATTTTATTGTGTTCATTTTCACCTTTAGAAAATTGTGAAACTTTTTTTTAAAAAAGTCATTAAACTCTAGTCCTCACCTGTATGTGTGTGTGTAGAGAGAGAGTATGTGTTTCCTGTATGTGTGTGTATAAAACAGGGCATATTAATGTGCACCTCTACTGCAGAGTCCCCCTCCCGCCCCCCTGCCGACGCTGAGAGACTGTCACTGTCACTTTTCTATCAGTCACTCAGATCGGTTACCTCTTCTTGCGTCCTTGCCCTCCATCCCAAACCTCCACCCCTCTCGTCAGGTGACCAGATCCAGGATCAGCTCTCTGTGCTCATACCACCCAACCAGCACCTCGACATTCCTAAACTGCGCCACAGATTTGCTCCCTGGAAACTCTCCCGTGTTTTTTCCCGAAATACGGACATGCAATAGCTCCACAGCTTTTAGGTGATGGTTTGGAGAACGATTAATTTAATTTCTTACTGTATATTGTTATGTTGTTTTACATTATTGAATATAATTATTATGGTTACCACCTTGTTGTTTTTATCATCGCTGTTTGTTTTTATGAACTACAATAAAAAGTCAACAGTTTTTCAAGGTTTTTGTCAATTTTTGAGGAATTCTGATTGAATGTATTTTTAGCCACATTAGCAGCATAGCTCTGGGGACGGCAATATCAGCCTGTCGCTCCTCCACTTTGATCCAGACTGAATATCTCAACAAATATTGGATCGATTGTCATGAAATTTGGTACAGACCGCTAGAGGATGAATCCTACTGACTTTTCCTCTAGTGCCACCATGAGGTGATCATTTGTTTTGAGTGAAATGTCATAAAATTATTGAATGGATTGCCATGAAATTCGGTGCACACGTTCGTGTTCCCCTCAGGATGAATTGTAATCACTTTGGTGATAAAGTAACTTTTCATCTAGTGTCATCAGGTCAAAATCTCAATTTGTTCAACACTTTTATTTAATATTTAATAATAATAATTGAATCAATAACTGCAAAACTAACTACAATCCCATCATTCTCAGCTGTGCTTTGTGTTTGGTGCAAATTAGCAAATGTTAGCATGTCACATTGTCATTGTGACCGTGTAAGCATGCTGACATAAGCATTTAGCTCAAAACACCACTGTACCTAAGAGCAGCCTCACAGAGCCGCTGGCAGGGCTGCAGACTTCACTCTTAAGTAGTAAAGTGTATTAGGTGCCATACAGTCTAATTTACCTGCTGCATAAAGCTTTACTCTGAAAGAGCCTGTCGTGCAATGCATTATGGGTGAAATAGGACATTTCACAGAAGAGGAAAAATGGTGGCTGCAACACCAACAAGGACAGGACATCTGGAAAATAATGTTCAGAAACAATTCAAGAATATGGTACAAAAATCCCAAATCGTTATGGATAAACAGTTGAAATAGTTAGCTAAAATTAGTTAAAAGTAATGGTAAACAGGTGAAATAGTTAACTAAAAGTAATGGAGCTAAAAGTGCACCTATGCTGTTTTTAGCCATTTTCTCTTGTCATGGCATGCTGTATGTTTGTCATACTGTACTGTATCTGTGCTGTTTGTGTCGCTTGTGTGGACTGTGTCTATATACTCTTGCTACTGCTTCTTGGCCAGGTCATCATTGTAAATGAGAATTGGTTCTCAATTGATTTTACCTGGTTAAATAAAGGTCAAATAAAATAAAATAATGGATAATAGTTGAAATAGTTAACTAAAAGTAATGGAGCTAAAAGTAATGGATAACAACTGAAATAGTTGGTAGAGCGGGCGCCCATGTAACAAGGCTCAGTCCTGACCGCGGTGGCTCGGGTTCGAATCCGGCCTGTGGCCCTTTCCGCATCCACTCTCTCTCTCCCCCCTTTCCAAGACTCTATCCACTGTCTTGTCAATAAAGAAATGCTAAAAAATGCCCATCCCCCCAAAAAAAAGAAATAGTTAACTAAAGTAATGGAGCTAAAAGTAATGAATAATAGTTGAAATAGTGAACTAAGTGACCTAACAGATTGTTGCATTAACACCAACGCTTTCACCTCATGGCTTTTAGAGTTTGCAAATCTTCCCAACTCAAATTATGTCAGTCTTAATATTTATGCAACAGTCATTCTTAATTAGACTAATATAACAGTCTAAGACCAGTCTAAGGCTATAGTCTTAAAGCCTTAAGTTCATGCAACTATTCCCAGTTTCGGAAAGTATAACTGTTCAAACAAAACAAATGATGAGCGTAAAGATCATGGCATACTTTGCATGCAACCTCGAAAGACGAGCTGGAATTTACATGGAGGCAAATGTTGATTTGCAGGAGAGATGGAAAAGCAGGAGGGCCTTGGTCGTGAGAGGAAGAGCAGGGGAACAAAGGGACAGGAACAGGCACATTTTCTCCTGTAGATAGTTGGGTAATTAAGAAAATTGGAGTAAATTACAGGGCGGGAGGATTGGCTGGGCTGGTAATGACGCCTGATATCTTATCGTGAGAGAGAGTTGGAGGGTAAACCCGAGCATGGCTGGGTACAAGTGAACACAGAGAGTAAGTAACCTGTAACCTGGACTGTCCATGTAACACGACTCTCTCTGTGAGTTTTACTGTGTTTGGAAGGAGAGACACACTGAACATCATCATAGACAACAAAACAAAGAAGAGACTTGATTCAACCCATCACTTCCTGTTGCAGAAGAGCCCAGACTGACAGTGAGTCCATACTGTAAGAGACCCTACGATGCCTTTTACGTGAGTGTCTTGTATTTTTTTTTTCTGTATTTGCTAATAAGGTAAAAACTTCCTGTGAAATGTATTTCAGTTGAACTTAATTTGCACTAACTTAAGTGAAGAAGATTTTGCTCATGTGTCCCTTGATTGTCTATTGGTATGTGCGTTTTGATACAGTACAGATATATATCTATCTTTATACAGTATATCTATAGATGCAGGTTAAATATTTCCAGATGTTTTCTATCATCAAAATAAAATCAAGTCTATAAGGAGTGGGTGATATGAATACAATTTTCATTCACAGTATTTTATATTATGATATTGCTATATATCATTAAACATTACAATTTCTGGGGGGGAAAATAAACAAAATGGGAATGTTCAAATCCAATAATGCCATAAAACAGTCCATAAAACAGTCCATCTGCATTGACTGCAACATTGCTCACAATGGCTTAATACACCCAGAAATCAGTGTTGTACTGTAGTACTTGAGATCGGTTTTGGTCTCCACGCCAGTCTCAAGACCGCTTTCTGAAGGTCTCGGTCTTGTCTCGGAATCAACTGCATTTTTACTCGGTCTCAGACAAAGACTCAGGATTTTACCAGTCAAGACCACAACTGCAGAGATATCACTAAACTGCCTGTGCATTGTCTGATTTATTTGTTATCATGTGATTACTCAAAGAAAAAAAAGGAAAATTCCCACACATAAAATTCACCTCTGCCTTTTGATTATTTTATCACAACATTTCTCATGGTACACACACACACACACACACACACACACACGTATAGTATAGTGGTTTGCATGTTCCATATTTTATCATGTGTCATGCAATGTGGGACTCTCACTGGTCTGGTCTGGTCTGGTCTTGGTCAGGTCTTGGTCTTGACTTGGTCTCAACCCCTCAAGGTCTTGGTCCCGATACTCTCTTTTCTTGGTCATGACTTTTTACTTTTATGACGCTTTAGGTGGTTTTGACTACAACACTGCCAGAAATATGTAAGCCAGCTGTACATTGTCCCGCTTATTACATGGTTACCTACTTAAGAAATCAATAATTTGACACAAAAACAATCTGCCAGAGTCGAAGATTATAACTGTGTTCATAGCAACGGTGTATTATACATAGCAACGGTCTGCTATAAAGAAATAACAGACTGTAGAACGCCGTGATTGACCAATCAGAATCAAGTATTCAACAAAGCCGTGTAAAATGAAAGGGATAACTACCATGGTGGAAAGATTTCTGATGGTAGACAAATTCTAATTGTCTCACGGTTATATTGCTGAACCTTAAACATGCCAAACTGTGCTCAAAACAACATTTAGGAGAAGAGCAACCCAGGTGCCAGAAAATAGTGAAAAATGGCTCTCACAATTTCCGAGAGTCCAAGTGTTGTCCTCAAATTGCTGATATTTAATTTAGATAGATATCAAAACGGAGAGAAGCAGCAAATCCTCACATTCAAGAAGCAGGAAGCCGTGAACGTGAGGATTAATTTACTAATTTTTGTCAGCAGTATTAATATTATTTTAATATTTTCGAGGTTTAGACCATGAAGTGGACGTAGTCACCGTGACGTCACCCATTGGTTGGTGGACTGCCAATTTGAAGCCTTGAGTTCTTCTTTGCCATCTTGGTTTTTTGCAACCAGAAGTGACATAAGAGGGTGGAGCTAAGTACAAGCAAATGCTGAATAAGACATTTTTAGGCGACCAGAAAAGGTTATAATGAACTTTCATGAACTGAAAACACAGTGTGAAAGGGTTAAAGTTGTAAGACGAAACGAGGGATACCTTTATGGTCTATTTTACTCTAAATGGGACCATAATTTGTGGTTAGCACTGCCGCGTCACAACAAGTGGGTTGAGGGTTCAAACCAGGCTTAGGGCCCTTCTGTGTGGAGTTTGCATGTTCTCCCCATGTTAGCGTGGGTTATCTTCGGGTTCTCCGGCTTCCTCCCACAGTCCCGAGACATGCAGATTAGGTTAATAGTGGACTCTACATCATTTACAGTTAATTCCTCTCAACAAACACAATTTGAATCATTGCATAAAACAGTCTGATACGTTGCGACACTCAAAAAAAGCCAAATCTACGAAACATCTTTGATGTCACTCTGAGGCTGTGTGTGTGTGTGTGTGTGTGTGTCGTTTGCCACATTGCTAAGTTCGTCCTGCAGTCTGAGAAGTGACGCTTCTGTCGTGTCAGAAAGGGAACAGAAGAAAAGCAGTTTCAACTGTTGAACATGTGAATCTGTGAGCAGGATAATGCAAACTGCAATAGCTTGGCGTTAACCACGGCAAACGACACCTGCAGTGCTGTGTGTGTGTGTGTGTGTGTGTGTGTTTGTGGTGGGGTGGAGCTACAGTACTCTCTATATATTGTAGGTTCTCTTAGGTTTTTGCTCTTTGCTCAAACACAGTGTTGTTGTGAGCTTTACGTGTTTTTGTTCTGCTTTTTCTTGCATATTTGCACCAACACTGAAAATAACATAGTTTATTGTCTAATGAGGAAACTGGGAAAAGATTTGACATTTTGTAGTTTCCATAAATTCATATATGCCCTTTGAAACCTCTTGTAGGTCAATATGATTTGCAAGTGAAATGTTGATTGTCCGTGTTTGTTCCACAGGTTGTAAAATGTTACTTCATGTGTTTTGTGGCATTTTATTAAACAAACCTCCCTTAATGGTTCAGTGGATTTGTGTTGCATTATGGGTAAACTAGTATCTCTTGCAAGCCTCTACATGCTTCTTGTGATATCAAAGGCTTTTCAGATTTTCTGCTTCATGCCACTCGGTAGTTTTGGAGTTAATGCCTCAGTAGTCTGATAATGAAACGGGTTCACAGTTGCAAATGGTTTACCAGCTGAGAGCAGCTCATACACACATATAGAGGGGGGAAGGTTGAACAGCAAATAAGGAAGTGTTCTGTCACTTTGACCTTTATGTGTAACACACACAAACACACTCTCATACACACCTGGAAGTTAAGAACAAACAGATAACAGTGGTAGCAGGCAGGTGGGCAGGCAGAGGGGAAACGCTTTGCAAATGTCTGACTGAGAGACAAAGAGTGGGCTTTTTCACAAGGCACAACAAGCTCAAACTTCATATTTTGTGGATTCATTTTACTCCTGTAACAAAGGTGGAATTACTGGACAGGCACTCTCGTTGATGATTCACCAATGAGATGATATGGAACAGTTTGTCATTTTCGCGTTCTTCGTGGAGTGATGGAGCGTTGGAGAGCAAGTTTCCAGAGTTTAAACCTACTTTGCTGTTAAATATGATGAGTTTTTGTTTTGGTCGTCTATAAAAACCCCCCTAAAAAAAAGCGTCTCTATCTGTTGGAGGAATTCCGGCCTGTCAGCTATTTTGGTTCCTGTCTTGCTTTCACTATTTTGTGAAAGGAGATGTAAAAAGGAAGGAAGGGGAGAGCGAGAGAGAGAACGACATAGAGAGGAGGGGAGAGAGACGTATACAGTCTGGGCGTCTCGGCAAGCGTCAGTTGTTTTCAGAGGTCGCTGAGAAGAGTAAGTGTTTACCTGCTTTCCTATTGGGATGGAGACGGGTTGGATAGGGAGAGGATTGGGTGGAGGGAAGCGTAGAAGGGGAGGAGGAGGAGAGTCCGGGTAGTTTGAGGGTTGTTTTGTGAATGTGGTGCGATGCATAGAGATAGAGTTGATAGTTTTGATATTAGTTTCAAGTGTCAGAGAGTGTAAGTGTGTTAAAGAGCAAACGTGGGTTATCTTCTGTTTAGTGTGCTGCTGTAAAGTGAGGAAGTATTGAGGAACTGGGTGTTCCTTTATAGAATTAGAGATAAACTGTGCTGCTGCTTGTGAGTCTGCACATGTGCAGGTACAAGTGACTCTCACCAATCACTCTCCTTCTCTTTGGTTCCAGAAGAAGCGAAGAGACAACATGGTTCGGTGAGTCAAACCCCCCGCTGGACAACATAATGCTCCGTTAGTCGACTCCGGTTGTGTCTCTGTGTTTTGTGCAAGGCGTGATGACAACTTCTCTGTTTCCATTCCTCCTTCTCTTTCTTTCCCCAGCTGTCGACTTGTCCTGCTGCTCTGTTCCTCTATCATGTGATTTGTGATGCGTTCAGTGTATGTTTGCGTAAAAAGAAATGTGTCATAAAGGATGTTTTAGTTCAGTAGTTGAGTAAGAAACACTTTTGCGTATCCTCAACATTCAAGCCCTTTAAAGGTTCTTCACAAGGTTCCCCTTTAACCTCGAGTTGATGGGTCTTTCCTTCTGTGACTGTGTTGTTCACATCTTCTCTATTAACCCATTTGTTGTATTAAATCTCTCTTTTGGCGACCCAAAGCTGGAGGGGAAGCGCAAACACAATCTAATTGTGCACACACACTTAAAAGTTGTATTCAGTGACGTTTCAAGCTTTATATTTTACGTAATAACACTGAAATTGTGTCGAAAAATTTTAAATTATTTAACAACTAAGCTTGAAAGCAGCAGTCTAAGTTTCAGGAAAGAAAGAAATATTAAAAAAATTTAACATTTTGCTGATATTTTTTGTATTTGTGGCTCCTTCGAAAGTCGAACCAGACTTTAAAAAACAGGTCTTTAGGGTTTTTTCCTGTGTTAGCTAAGAGGCCGTGAGCCGATCTTGACCACAATAGACTTTTTCCACCCTCAGCGGGCTCCAGGAAATAGTAGATATTTGGTCTAAACTGATGCAATCATGTTACATTGAGTAACTGAAGTCCACGGTGTTGCTGAAAGGGCTTTCAAGCCGGAGCGTTACTGGATTTTTTGGGTGATATTAGTAGATGTACAGTATGTTATTGTGGTATTCTTTTCTGAAATGCGTGTCTTAATTGGGCCAGTTGTAAAGGTGCTGATAATGGTGGTAATATATTGGTTAATTAAAAGATTGAAAGTGAATTACATAAAGTTTCTTCCGGTCTATGTAGTCAGAGCTGTGTTTGCTACAGAATGAGGACAATAAAGAAATCACTATAGTTTTTATAATGAGAAATAAAGACTGTAAAACTGGACTGGGAATGAAACAATTTGTTTCAATCAATCAGCTATGTTATCAATTAATAGTTTCATATAAAAAACGTAAAAGAAAAAATGAATGACAAACGCTCATCACAAGTTACCAGTCACCATGGTGATGTGATAATTCATAGGTTTTCAATGAAATCTGGAAAAAGGAAAGGAAATCTTTACGTTTACAAGACTTTAACCAGCAAATAATTGGTAAAATTATAAGAATTGTAGAAGAATAACGGGTTAATCATTTTATAACTAGACAAGACTGTGCTGAGACCGGCCTCTCCTGCAGTGGAGATTTATGAATAAATTACTAGTACTATTAGATTTCTATAAAAAGACTGAATTTGTTTGTACATTTATTTTATATTTTGTCTATAAAATAACTTTGTACTCATTATGTTCCAGTACACTCTGAGGAAATAATACTGGGTGTGTATGTGTGTGTGTGTGTATAAAGGCGTATGTGTTTATATTTATCAGATATAGGTCTTATTTCTGTGTGTACTGGGTGCAGTTATATAATAATGAGTGTATTTTTACGTTGTGTACGTGTGTGTTGATGCAGGTGGTTCCACAGAGACATCTCAGGCCTGCAGGCCGAGGAAGCGCTGAAGAGTCGAGGCATTCATGGCAGCTTTTTGGCTCGACCCAGCAAGAAAAACGTAGGAGATTTCTCCCTGTCTGTCAGGTAATAAAGTCTGCAAAAACACCCCACTTTTCAATTTATCCACATGAGGAGAAAGAAATCGTACTTTCCTTTCCTCTAAAATTGTGCTGTAAGCTCTCCTACGTGGCTCTTCCACTTAACAAACCTTAAAGAACATAAAAAACAAGGAATTGTTTTAATATAGAAGCTGATAGCTTGCCGCAGCACATGGATGTTTCAGCTCAGGAGACACTGGACTCCTACATTTATGGCTTTTGTATTTTCTTCCTAAATTCATCTGCCGCTTTAAACTTCACTGTTAATTACAAAACTATGAAGTGCAAGACATGCGGATATTCTTACTCTGTGTAGACGGAAATCAAACTTTCCACTGCACTTTGTGGTTTCCATATTTATAAATGTGTCAGTACAGATAAATGTTGATTATTTTTTATTTATCCAGCTTTAGTTTGGTTGGTTGTTATTCACAATATGAAAAACTCAAGTGGAATTAAAATGCTTACAAATAATTAAAATCTTTTTGTGCCAATTCAATGGGCATTACTTAAAAATACTGAAAATATAATTATAACAGAATAAAGATAAAGCTCACTACTAAAAAATAACACCACATCAAATCAGTCGCGTCAAATACAGTTAAATGCGATAAATGAAATAACTTGGTACACAGTGAGTAGCTCTAAATCAACATCCTGAGACCTTTGCTCATTTGATTTGACTGATGACACGTTTTCATGTTTGTTCAGGAGGTTTAATTGATACTAGTTATATATTGATCACAGTTCTGCAGTCTGTAGTTCAAACAGGTACAAGATTAAATCTGTAAATGTGCTGCGTCTGTACTGATGCAGTTATGTTAAACGGAGTAACTTGAGTCTTTCGAGCCAGAGATATTTGGGTTATAGATAAGTTAGATGTACAGTATAATGTGATCATTGTTTTTCCTGTGATAATATTTCTATTAAGGGCTTTAGGGCTTTGGTAACTCTTGAATATACTATAAATATAATATACAATACTTGAATATATGAGATCAGTAAGTTACCGATCACCGTGCAGCATTCTGTCGTTGTAAGAAGTAAAAGTTACAAATTAAATTGTAAATTTTTCTGAATAATTGACCCCAACAGTGAAAATACTCACCCTCCACTCCCACCATTTTTGTGTGCAATATAGCAAACATCTCCTATCACAATGTATATATAATATATCACGATATAGCATGTTTTCTGGTAATTCAATAAATAAATTGTCAATATGAAATAACCACATGGTAAAGCCATTTCTGTATACTCCTGTGTGAATTGAATACTTGACAAATGAAACCTATATTATTTTCTCACTTTAAGACCTGGAGTGCCAAATGAACATAACAGTTTTAAGTGTAATTATAGGGGGAAAATAAATAAATAAAGGCCTATAGCCCATATCACAATAGAAACAATATAGAAACATTTATATGATTTATATCGTCATCGTTTTTCTGCTTTCATGCTTTTCACTTTTTGAGAAGTTTTTCTTGTTTTCTTCTTCACATGAGTTCCTTCTGGCGTCTCAGAGACAAACGCGTCAGGTGGACTGGAAACTTTAGACTGCATGAATGTGATGTGTATGTCATGCTGACATTGGCTTTGATATTTCTCCAAATTGTGTTTTTTCCCAAAACTACATACATTAAAACTCAGATTCCTGGCCTAAATAGTTAGAGAAAACTGCAGTCTTTGCATAATGATAGACAACACAGATACTGAGATAGAGATGCTCTCTTTACTGTCATCAGAAAGTTTTTTGTTTTGGCGTGACCTGACTGTTTTATCTCCTCAGGGTGGGCGAGCTGGTGACCCACATTCGGATCCAAAACACAGGGGACTACTATGACCTGTATGGCGGGGAGAAGTTTGCCACCCTGTCAGAGCTGGTGGAGTATTACACGGCTGAGAACGGCATCCTGCAGGACAAGGACGGCACCGTCATCGATCTCAAATACCCCCTCAACTGCTCCGACCCCACCACAGAGAGGTCTGTGCACTCTTACTCTTCACTGTTGAACCCCCTCTCGGTTAATGTGGCCCACACTCTCCGGCTTCTCTGAGCTGCCTCCACCTACACTCTCGTGTTAAGCGTAATAGGGTTTGGTTCGGTGGTTAAGTCAACTATAGTCAACTATGACGAGCATTATTTCCTCTAACAGTTGTTTATTTGCTGGGGATAATAAGTGTCATTTGTAGGTTTGATATTCCATGGGGTTTACATATTTTCCTCTTGGGCGAAGGTGTTTTACTCAAAGCCTTTGAAGCTTTTGAATAATACATTTTGATGTACTAGCATCTTTGTCAGAATGTGAGTCAGTGAAAATAACACCCACACTCCAGACAAAAAGAGCCCACATCTGTCGAGACTTCATTCCTACATCTGCCTCGCTGCTGCAGCTAATGGATTATATAGATGATTAGGGTCGACGTTATCAGAGGTGGGAAGTTTTGCTCCGCTGCATTACAGATGGAAATATTTATATAATTCAAGTTTTTTTTTAATTGAAGATCCCCTCTAACCATGTTTAGAGACATATACATATACTCTGTATTGAATGACAATTAGTGTTTAATTACCTTTAAATTACATCTTCTCCTTTTCCCTCATTGACAAATCCAAAATCTCTGAATATGCAAATGTTCAAAAGGTCAAACACCCAAGTGAAGTAACTAAGCTTTTTTGAGTGGAGAGGGGCTTTAACTTTTAAAGACTATAATGCAACACACACATAAAAAAGAACAAATAACAGAACAATCACATAAAACTAGAAAATACTGATAAAGTTAGACCAACTAATAAACAGAAACAAATTAAATGCAACATGAATATGACAGAAATGGAGCAGCAAGTTTTCAATGAAAAATAGTAAGAATTAGGACTGGGCGATATGGACAAATCAAATATCACAATATTTTTGACAAATACCTCACTATCGATATTACGACGATGTTGTAGAGCTGAGTATTGCTGCTTTTAAAGCATTTTTACACAATAACAGTTTTGATAAATAATCATCAGTAATGTGGATATAATGACTAAGTGGGTAAAAGCAAATAATGGAACAGCTGGAACAGTCTGGTAAGTTCAGAAAATTACATCACTTTACTGTGATGCAGCCTTTAAAACCAGAAAAAACCAAACTCATGCAATATAACGATATCCAAAATCTAAGACGATATGTAGTCTCATATCAGGATATTGATATTATATCAATATATTGCCCAAACCTACCAGGTATATTATCTTCCTATTATGTTTCCTTCTTTATGTAAATTTAAAAATGACGATCAATGATTTAAAGGCTTTGTCTGACTCATCTAATGCTGGAGAACAATCCATGAAGTGACAGCAAACCTGCTAATGCAATCTATTCTATTATAATTTATTTTATTCTGTTCTAATCATATTTGGTTATAACCGGTGATCAGAGAGACCTGTTTCATTATAAGCACGGATGGGGAGATTGGTTGGAAATGGTTTATGAAACCACTTGCCAAAACTTTAGGTTAGAAAAGAGCATCTCCACATTAAATAATGCACCTGCCTCATTTTTACACTTGCAACAGTCCTATCAGTCCCATTTTTCCTCAGAGGGGAATAGTTTAATGAAATGCATTTTCTGAATCTGTCGGCTGTAGTTGCTGGTTGCATTGCAGATTAAGATTTTACATTCAACGTTAGATAAACTAATGAAAAATGTCCTTTTGTTGGGAAGACTATTGTATCTCTGTTATATTAAACTTTACAGGAACAGCCATGACACTGTTTAAAGAGTTTTAGAAAACTGTTTCAACAGTATAGATGATCATTTTATACATCAAATGTTCTGGATTCATTACAATTCCCAGAAGTGAGTATAAACAGCTTTTAAGATAAAATAAGATAATCCTTTATTAGGCCCACAGCGGGAAAATTAGCAGTATTACAGCAGCAAAGGGGACAGTGCAAACACCAAGAGACATCAGTAAAAAAAAAGAAGATGTAATAAATAAGTAAACAGTAAAACGCAAAATATATAAAAAAGATATAATAGTAAAAATATAGTAATAGACAGACTGAATTAATTTTTACTCAACATGCGCATAGAGTTACTGACATTAACTATTCTTCACAATCTACTTATTAATTAAGACTTTAATTTTACCTAAAAGTATGCTTTTGAATACAGGACTTGTACTTGCAACGGTGCATATTCCTGTTGTGTCATTGCTACTTTATTAACTGTTATTTCTTTATTTCATTAGCTGTGACTTGCAAGCATCTCTGTTTGCTAAATATAGCTTGTAGATGATTTTACAGATATTTTCTAACGTCTGTGTTTGCATGCAGAGCCGACCACATCAAAGACTCCTCCAGGCTGCTTCCGTCAATAAGATAAAATGTCTTTTTAGTTTGTCAAATGCTCGTAAAAAAAAAAATATTAGTGTTTTTTCTTCTGCACGTTGCACATTTGACTTCCATATCTTTTTCTGCTGAAGGTGGAGTTTGATTATTGATGGAGTTTTTGTCCCAGAAACATTGTGCAACTGTTGGCTGCTTAATGTAGGTTAATGTCCAACTAGTAGAAACTCATAGTGTTGCACTCCTTTTATGAGTCAAGGAGGACACTACTTTCTATCTGGTGTGTGTTTGTGTGTGTGCATGTGTGTGTGACTGTGTACTTCACCCGAGCTGGAAGCGCTACCCTCTGGCCCCCCTCGTCCTTCTCTCTCTGTCAGTTGTCTAACTTCCCTTTTGTTGCTGCGGTTGGAAACTTTAAGTTTTGACACTTTTGAAAGCAATGGCCAGACCCTACGTGTCTTCCTCTATTGCACACTCCATCATGTTGTTGCTCACTCGCTGTCTTCCTCATCTCACCCAATCTCTCACTCTCATCTCGAAGCACGATTACACACCTCAGCAGGTTACCGTTCATGTTTGATTCCATGTATCTGGCGGCTTATCTCTTCTCAGAAAAGAGGATAAATATGGTCAAGCATTAATCACGATTATAGGTGGAACAAACATGGCTGACATGATTGCATGTTAGTCTGGCATGTGCATGGTTAAATTGTTTGTTAAACTGCTCTTTAGCTTCTGCAAAACTGCACGGACTACGGACTTTTTTTTGCTGCAGGTGCTTCATGCAATCTGCTGTAATTGAAAAACAGCAGGTGTAGGTTTAATTTCTATAAAAGCATACACTGTGATTTGACAAGTAAGTAAATCAAAAGACATAAATCATTAAAAGCATGTGCAAAAAGGCATAAAGAGAGCACCGGGGGGAGGGGTGGAGTGTGTACGAGGTGGTGGTGGTGCAGGCTATAAATACTTTGTCCTCTTCAGCCACGAAATCTGTCATCAGAAATTTTCCGACCGCAAAGCAGGAAGTTTAGAAGAAGAAATCGAGAACAGTACCTAAAATTAAGTCACAACCCAAAACAGCAGACGGTGCCTTCACAAATTCACACATACTCCACAAACACACACACACACACGCACACACACACATACAGAGTTTGGTAGTGGACATAAATATGACCTGCCCGTAACAGCAACAGCTGTACATGCTGTTTTTAACTAAACACCCAATGCACCTGATTCTGCTGCGGCTTTCTATTTCTACTCACTGTATAGTGAGAGCAACAGTTTAGTGTACCACATCAGTGAGCGTCTGACAACCGCTTTAGCCTTGAATAGAATTATACATGTAATTCACAGTCGCAGCGCTAACGGTGCTCGGCTCACATACAGTAAGTAGGAGGCAGTTATAAAAAAAGAGGATGTTTTGTTTATGTTTTTTTTAGTTGCTGTGTGCAAAATGTCAACGTTAAATTCATCATCTCATGAAATGCATTTAAAGAGGACCTAGTATGCTTTTGTGCTTTCTCCTTTAGTGTGTTATATAGTTTATTTGTGCATGTAAAAGGTCTGCAAAGTCCACACCAAAGGGAGTTACTCTCCCCCACAGAAACACTGCTCCTGAACTGCCTGAAACACCTCGCTTGAAGTCCCGCCTTTTCTTCCGTAACGTGTCGATGTCACTAAGTAATACATTTGCATAATACCCACCTAGTAGCTAGTTTGGCACGTCCTCAAACAAAGCTAGTTAGAGCAGAGTCAAAGAGTTTGACCAATCACAAAAACAGAGCGTTTCAGACAGAGGGTGAAATGAGGTGCTGCAGCACAGCCAATATGAGAAAAATAAAGTGTTTTTTTTAACATTAAAGCATTTAAACATGTTCTAGTAGAAACCCAAAATACAAGTATGCACATGAAAATGAGCATAAAAGATCCTCTTTAACCGTCACTATCTGCAGGAGACGGAAGATGTCTTTTTGCAGGTCGCAGCTGAACCATCACCACAGTGGTGGAAAAAGTACTCCGATTTTGTACTTAAGTAAAAGTAGAAATACCAATACTACATTTCAGTAAAAGTCTTGAGTTCAAAATGTTACTTAAGTAAAAGTTCAAAAGTTTATCAGCAAAATGTAATTAAAGATTAGACTATAGATTAGTAGTATTGTATTGCATCATATCATGTAATCTGATCATTTAAAAAGTAACTATTAGTGTCAAGTAAATGTAGTGGAGTAAAAAGTCCAATATTTACATCTGAGATGTAGTGAAGTAGAAGTAGAAAGTAGCATAATGTATGTCAAAATTGAACTTGAGTAAATGTACTTTGTTACATTTCATCCCTGCCACAAACAAACCTGAATATCTTTATAAATGTGTGTACACAATGTTAACCGTCAGTGCCTTTGTGTCTCAGGTGGTACCACGGTCACCTGTCTGGGCCCAATGCTGAGAAGCTGCTCTGTACGCGAGACGAGCCGGGGACCTTCCTGGTCAGAGAGTCGCTGTCCAAACCTGGAGACTTTGTTCTGTCGGTTCTGACGGACGAGAGGGGCAAAACTGGAGGAAAGAGAGTCTCCCACATCAAGATTATGTGTCAGGTGGGCTTTCGTCCTAGTGTGTGTGTGTGTGTGTGTTCGTTTCAGTGCTTGACCGTGTGTGTGTGGCATCCAAGATAATGGGTGCATGAAACTGGTTTTTGGTCAGTCTCGTGCTTTGAATACACAGACTTAGGAGTCCCTGAAACAGATTCACATCATGTAAAGATACTGAGGGGTATTCCCACAGTTGTGTAGTGCACTTTGAAATAAGTCTCATTTCCCCCTATGTTAGGCAATAAAAAACTGTTGCTCATATTTCCACTCTGCTATTGTTCATAAATGCCAGGCACAGTTTTACTTCAGATGTTGAGAAAAGACTGTAACCTGGTGTTTATTTATACACTCACTGTAAACAGCTGCTTGTGATGTTCACACAGCAACGGTTCACACCGCCATCCGTCCTCTCAGACTCATTTTCATAGATTGTGTCTTTCCGTCATCATCAGGGCTTTTGCATTTTATTTTTAGCGGCGGTTCACCTCATATAGAAAACATCATTCAGCCTCATTTAAATGGAAGCCGCTGTTTTTGTGCTCCGCTGGGGCGCAAAAGATTAATGTGAGATTAGTGGAAGGGTCACAAAGGCCTTTTCATGAGCACGTGGCAAAGATTAGGTCAGTTTCCTGACTGACGCCTAAAGAGTCTGTTAACTGTTGCTGGTGCCAGTGAATACATCAGTGTACATGCATTCATTCATTCAAGGAAATTAATTTTATGGCCAGTAAAATTGTGTCACTTATTTGATTAATGTGTTGAAAAGCAGTAAATCTTTGTCACAAAAAGAGCTATTATATTCTTTTTTTAAATTATTCTATTAATTTCATTTTGATTAAAGAACATGTACAAATGATTGTGCTAATACACTTGTTTATCCTCTTTTATAAAAGTACTATTGTTTTCATTTTGAGCATGATTGCTTCTCTTTTGAAACTTTATTCTTTATTTTTACACCAGACAATTCAGCAGAACCTCTCGGTGTTTAGCCAGACTGATATGTTGTATATGTTTCTGTGTGTGTATTCAGAATTACAGGTATACAGTGGGAGGTTCAGACATGTTCGACACACTGACAGACCTGGTGGAGAACTACAAACGCAAAGGCATCGAGGAGATCTCTGGGAACTGGGTGCATCTCAAACAGGTGAACTGGGCTGTTTTATCTTTGTACCACAAATTCAACAAAGTGGACGTCGGTGAGCTGTGAAAAAACAGAAACAGAGTTGTGGGAATTATTTTTAAAGATGAGCAGCACAGCCCACAGATAGGAAATATTACTCACGATGTGTATCGCGTTCATTGGCTTGTCTTTTTCTTTCATCTCTATTATAAGATTTTTCCTCTCTCCCTCTCTTTCTGTCCTCTGCAGCCATATTACTCCACCAGAGTGAATGCAGCAGATATCGACAACAGAGTGAAACAGCTGGATCAGACCACAGGGCAGCAGCAGGAGGGCGAGGGCGAGGGCGAGGGAGGGAAGAGCAAGGCCGGCTTCTGGGAAGAGTTTGATGTAAGATTTGACCTGACCTCAGTTATGTTCACAGTTACTGTTACCGTGATGCTTTTATCTGTGGTTTAAGAACCACAGGGTTGTCCTAAAGTGGGAAGAAGTAAATTATACAACAGGCGTCTTATTTCAAATTGACTTAATCTGAAGACTTGCTTCCTGACTGTGGGCCGAACTAGAGGGATTATACTACCATCTTGTGGCGGTGGAGTACACTAACTACTCTATGTCCAAATGCCATATTTGATAATAACTCACAGCAGGATTTGAGTATGTAGTGCACTGAAAGAGTGACCATATTAATTTTACTTACAATATCCACCAACACTAAAATCACACTTGACTTCTGAGTGAAAGGAAATGGAAAAGCAACTTTAAAAGGTTAATTTAACTCAAATAAATTGCAGGTGGTGGCGACTAGGGCTGCAACTGATGATTATTTCCTCAATCGTTTGGGTTCACAATGTCCCAGAGCCCATGGTGACATCTTCAAATAGCTAATTTTATCCTACAATTTGTCCAAAATCCAAAGATATTCAGCTACGGATATAACACACATGAGAGAAAAGCAACAAATCCTCACAATCAGGAAGCCGGAACTGCATTTTTGCTTTAAAAAATGACTTGAACGATTAATTGATTATTGAAACAGCTGTCGTTTAATTTTCTGTCCATCAACTAACCGATTAATTGACTGATTGTCTCACCTCTCGTGGGGGACACAGCTCCAGTTTCTCTGTATTGGTAGTTGCAAAGTCACAGTTTGACATATTTTAATGGAACACTGTAAAATATGTTACTTACTTGTATACTAACAGCTAAGGCTATCCTCGACCAAAGAAATTCTTAGTCGACTGATGGCTTGCCCTCATTAAAAAAAATTCAAATTTCAACAGATGATGAAAATGTGAGAGACCCCAAACATAACGACATGTTATCTTCAATTTAACAGTTTTGTTTCTATAGTGTGGTGAGCAACAGAAACAGAAATCTCACAAAATCACTCGCAAACGTGACTATAGTGTAAACAAACATGACAGATGATTCGTGGGAAGAATTAGTGATGTTAGTTTTTGCACTACTGCGTGCTGAAAATTCACAAAGAAAAAAAGGAAAATATATGGATGAAGTCAAGGAGACATAAATAAAATAAACACTTGTGTTGTTGTCAGTTGGTCCTCCATTCCTGAGGTCTATCTTACTACTACTTTATGCTTCGCGTTTTGCATTAGCAGCGGCCATGGTTGTTGTCCATCCTTCTTCAGTCAGCTTGGTTTCCAAGTGGCTATTGTTCTTTCACACGTGACGGGGTCATCAGCTGTCCTCTGGGTTCCCCACCCGCAACCAGATATCCGACCACAAATATTGAACATTTTTAATATTTGAAATCGGTGCGGCCAGGACAGACTTCCAAGCCGATCGGGGGATGTAAAAAACACTCTTAACATACCACAAGAATATCTGGAAGGATAATCGGGGCTTTGCTGACCATCGTCGGGAGGAGGGAATCGGGCCCAAAATCGGCCAGATTCTCACCTAGTGTGCGCCCGGCATAACACTCATACGATTTCGTTGACTAATCGATTAGTTGATTTAATCGTCAGATCTGTAAAACTGAGTTTCTCCACAAAGAATCACAGAAATTTTAGTTGACCAAAACAACCCATAAGTTGACTAATCAACTTAGAGGGGGCTGCCCTACTCACATCAAAAACTGTACGCTGTCATAATTAGTATATAACACATGCTGTTTAATATTAGTGTGTAGTATGAATTTGGGACACAGAAAGTATCTCACAGTCGTCTCTCTCTCCCAACAGGCTCTTCAAAAGCTTCAGGCAAAGGTGAAAAAGAGCAGAGAGGAGGGCCAGAGGCCTGAAAATAAGAGCAAAAACAGATACAAGAATATCCTTCCCTGTGAGTTTTTAATCCTCTCAGTATCATTATTTAATTTTTAATGAACCAAGTCTTATGACACATTTTGACAGTACTGACATTAACCACATGTTCTTGTCCACTTGTCCTCACAAGTCGATGACACCAGGGTCATCCTGCAGGACACTGATCCTGATGTTGTGGGTTCAGATTACATCAACGGCAACTACGTCAGAGTAAGTCTCCAAAGTCTCTGGCCTCGTAGTAACACAAAATGACAAATACACAATATAGAAAACTGTCAGATATTCTCTTTTCATTAGTCTTTAAGGTTAATGTTTGTTTATTGAGAAGCATTCACTGTGTGTTTTGTAGAACAACCTGTGGGAGTCTGGAGATCAGAAAGTTTACATCGCCTGCCAGGGGTGCTTAGCAACAACTATCAACGATTTCTGGCAGATGGTTTGGCAGGAGAACACGAGGGTGATCGTCATGACAACAAGAGAGGTCGAGAAAGGCCGGGTCAGTATCAAAACAAGAAGCACGAAAGCAGATTTGGACTTTAAGTGTGTTTTTTTTCCTTTTTGAAATTACTGAAAGCATGAAAAAAGTAATTGAGTTTTGTAAACATATTAAAATACACAAAGCAACATAAATATGACCGATACACTAAAAACGCTATACTTTTAAGGGCGAGAGTTTCCAATTCAGTGGTCAAATAAACATTAAAAATACGCAAAATATTCTAAATAATTAGGAAGACAAACATAAACAAAAAAAAAAAAAGCAGCACAGATTTTTCATGCAGATAAAGTTAGTATTTATTTAATTTATTCTTCATTTTTGTGCAGAATAAATGTGTGCCATACTGGCCCGACCTTCAGACTTCCAAGGAGCTGGGTCCGTACCTGGTGACCAACAATTCAGAGAGGGAAGCTGCTGATTACAAAATCCGAGTTTTGGAGATCGCTCCTGTGGACAAGGTAACCTCCAAACACCAGCCTCTGACCTCACTGCACTCACTCATTGCTGTGTATGTGATATGTTAAAGCGTTTACCAGGACTCTGATTTTATTATTGTAATAATGTTTTTTTTCTCTCTTTCCCAGCCAAAACTTTCTCGTACTATCTGGCACTACCAGTACATGAGCTGGCCTGACCATGGCGTCCCTCAGGAGCCAGGTGGCGTCCTCAGTTTCCTCAGTCAAGTGAACTCTAAACAGGCTGACTTTCCTGATGCTGGACCCATGGTCATCCACTGCAGGTACGAGACAGCTGGAGAGCCAAAAGCATCATTGAACTGAATTACAGTATATTGACTATACGGCCCTAGAGCTGAACGCACCAGCGATAGCAGATGTTTACTGTGCCGTAGCTATTGTTGAGATGTTGTTACTGGGTGCATGAAACCTGCATCAAAGCTAGAAGCAGAATCAAACTGTGGAGGAGTGTGATTCCTTAGAGCTTTGATTGCAATATTAAGACTGCAACTAAGGATTATTTTTAAAAAAAAATTAAGTTCAAGTTGTTTTATATTAAGGCTGCACCTAATGATTACTTAAAAAAAAATTAAGTTAAAGTTTTAATATTAAGACCGCAACTAATGACTATTATTATTATTTCTTTTTTTTAAGTTAAAGTTTTTTATATTAAGACTGCAACTAAGGATTATTTAAAAATAAAATGAAGTTTAAATTTTTAAATTAAGACTGCAACTAATATTTATATATTTAATTTTTTTTAAGTTCAAGTTTTTATATTAAGACTGCAACTAATATTTATATATATATTTTTTTTCAGTTTGAGTTTTTATATTAAGACTGCAAATAATGATTATTTTCACCAATTCATTTGTCAAAACAAAGATTAATCATTTAGCCTCTGAAATGTCGGAAAAAAGTTGCAAAGTATCAACCCGTTGTGCTCAGATCATGAAAATAATGAATGATTAGGGATATTACGTATTTAAAGAGCATTTTTACTTCACAAAAAAACAACAACCTAAACAATGATTTCTATTATAATTTGTTTTGATTCATTTTTTTTTTTTTTTCGCTAGAAACATCTGGCGGGCCAAACCGAACCTTATGTCAGGCCAATTTTGGCCTGCGGGCTCCACTTTGGGCAGCCCTGATCTAAACAATTAATTGATTATCACAATCACTGTCATTTAATTTTTCTGTCGATCAACTGATTAATATTTTTTTTTGGCACTGTGCAGTACCCCCTAATCTAAACAGTTAAAATGATCAGTTTGCGAGACTTGATGATGCATTTGGACATGTGAAGGTTTGCCAGGACTTGACAATGTGTTTCCCAGATGGAGATTTGTCAAAGGGCGGGTCACACCGCGTGTCAGGGAAGTCGTAAATCCTACAACTTTAAATGTGTGAACTACATCTGGAAGACATCTGTGCTGGTGTAAAGTTGTGAAAAACGTCACAGCACCAAGTTTACCAAGCTCAGCTTTCATAACTGTAAATTAGGTGATAAAACTTAGAGGTTTAAGATTAAAATGATTATATTTCCAGGATTAAGATTAGTAGTAGCTGAACAAAAGTTTATCCTCGTGTAATTCTCCCCGTGTGACGTGATGGATACTGAAGCCGCTTGTGCTTTTTTAAAACTTGTTGTTTAAATGATTATATGACTCATGTGTAAGTATTTTGGTATGTAAGCATGCTCACAAAGCTGCACCGCAGTAATAAGATGTCCCATACTTTCCCTTAACACAACTGTTCCCAATACTCCTGACATGTGACATGTATTAGCATGCTAGAATGCTAAACTAAGATGGTGAACATTACATCTGCTAAACACCAGCTCTAGCATTGCCATGTTAGCATGCTATTGTTAGGATTTAGCCATTGACAACATATAAGAAGTGGACGTAGTCACCGTGATGTCACCCATTGGTTCATAGACTACGGTTTTGAAGCCTCGAGTTCGGCATTTTGGCCGTCGCCATCTTGGTTATTTGCAACCAGAAGTGACACAAGATGGTGGAAGCTAAGTTTAACCGAACACTGAATAAGAAGTTTTCAGGCGACATTTTAATAATAAAATGTTATTATTAACTTTAATGAACTGAAAACACACTGTGAAAGGGTTAAAGTTGTAAGACGAAAACACGGACAACTCTCAGACTGGACAACGCCGTGGTAGCGACCTGTCAATCAAGGTAGCTACGCCCTAAAGCATCCCCTACTTTATGGTCTATTTGACTCTAAATGGGACCATAATTTATTAAATGAACATCATGCTGTATTGAAGAAGACTTGAAACTAGCGATTGAGACCATAAATTCATGTTTACAATGTTTACTGAGGTAATAAATCAAGTGAGAAGTAGGCTCATTTTCTCATAAACTTCTATACAATCAGACTTCTTTGCAACCAGAGGAGTCGCCCCATGCTGGCTGTTAGAAAGAATGCAAGCCAGCTAGCATGGCTGCAGACTTTTAGTTTTGTTAGTAGAAGTAATGATGATTCAGTCTTGTTTGATTGATGGAAGATATACTGTATTAACCTTGTTTCTTCTTTGACTCCGTGCAGTGCTGGAATTGGTCGAACAGGCACGATCGTGGTGATCGACATGATCCTCGAGACCATTGACACTATAGGTAAAAACTTATTTTTTAAAGAGATCAGTTCTTAAGTATTAAGTAAAAAAATAAAAAAAATAAAAAAATACAAAGTTTATTTTCCTTGTTTATACTGCATCCATCCAATGTTTCATGTCTCACTCTGTAGGTCTGGACGTTGATCTTGACGTCCCGAAATACATCCAGATGGTGCGAGAGCAGCGCTCTGGCATGGTGCAGACAGAGGCCCAGTACAAGTTCATCTATCTGTCTGTATCTGAGTACATACAGACCACCAAGGCCAAGGACTGTGCCTTCATGGTGAGCAACAGGGGCAGAAAATCTGGAGAGAAGACGAAAGGAATTTCTTTTCTTGTGGCCAAAATATAGATGATTACAGGGAAAACGTTTCAGAGAAGAAAACAGAGACATGTGTGTCAACAGGCCTTTGCACTTTTGGCTGCTGATTTGAACACCACAGCCGACTAATTCAATGCCAGCAGAATGATATGTTATCACAGAGTGGCTTGTGAAAGATGAACGTTGACCCAGAGACAGAAAACAATCAACCACATAGACAAAAACAGTCGCATGACCTCTCTCCGTGTTTGAGTAATCCTCAAGTCATATCTGAAATGTCTCTGTTTCTCTCTTCCCCCAGGAAACTGAGACAGAGTATGGAAATCTGCAACTCAAACACCCACCAGCGAGCAGGAAGGTCTCAAAGTGAGTGTGTGTGTGTGTGTGTGTGTGTGTGTGTGTGTGTGTGTGTGTGTGTGTGTGTGTTTTTTATCCTGGGGACTACATTGCAAAGAATTATTAATTTGAGCCTTAAAATGTTATTTTCCTTATAAAAAAATAAGCACTGTTTGTTGTCTAGTTTTAACCACTAGAATACTGGCAATAAAGACAAGCCACGCAGCTGGAAGATTAACCCTTGCGTAAAATCTGATTAATGTGTGACCTATAGAGCCTTTTCCACAGTGTATTAAAGGCTTATTTCTATGCATCAACATTCATGAGGTGCTTTGCATTGACCATCTATGGCTGAATGTGGGTGTGTAGAAGGCGGGATATGAGGCTGAACCACGTGTGGACATTTCCAAGTTGATTTTATAAAAGGAAATTGCGCACTGGAAGGTGTATGCAAGGTTTTATAAATCAGAATATGTTTTGGATACGTACATTTCCTCATTTGTACATACGCAAATTAGTGTGGATTCTATACGCAATATTTTATAAATGGGACGCCTGGTGGCTTTGTTTTTATCGCTTGCATCCAACTGTCCAGGCTAGGTGGGCATCAGCTAGGCAATCTGATTGTCTTCCAGTAAGAGCTATAGTGACACCTCTGGCATAGAGGAGGAAATTAATTATTTCTCTATTGGCATTAAAGCAGTAAACCTCCAGTGAATCAGCGTTGCACTTCAATAAAGATGAATGACTCACAAGAAAGGGATTTTAAAAAAAGACATATCCTGACTTTAAAGCTGTGTTGACACTATGAGCGACACAGCAACAGGCTACAAGTCATTGTCAATGGAAGCTGGTGACATGAAGCTACAAACTGACACCTCACACTCGCTGCGTGACGAGTAAACTTCCGTGAACTTGATGTGTAAAAACGGTGGCATGCCCCTTTAATGGACGACAGAAGTAAACAAGATGATAGCTATGAGTTTTTTTGTGACCTCTGAGCCTGGACAGCACTACGAACTGAGTAATGTTCTAATTAACCAATTAGAGAAGAAATAAAACAGCACACAACACTGAACAATTCAGCCCCGAACACCGTAAACTTTGACCCACTTGGAGCTCTGAATAGTTGGCCGCCAGCTTTGAGTGATTTGATTCATGGTTGGTTGGTCCGTTTAAATCGCTCTCATGCAGCAGCCCCGTTCATTAACCTCTCCAGCGTCACTCCTAACAAAGCTGTGTCGAATCAATGTTAGCTGGTATATAAAAATATACCGGATGAATCTGAAGAAATCCCTACTCAGCTCTTTCTTTTATTATTTACAGGAACAAGGAGGATGTTTACGAGAATCTGTCAAAAGGAAAGAAAGATTCGAAGAAGCCAAAGGCAGACAAGAAAAGTGGCTCCGTGAGGAAAAGATAGAAGAACGTTTTTATCAAAGTATGTCATGTTGTTATATTTATGCAGGCAGTCTTTCGTTAAAGAATTTGTATTTTAGTGGAGACAAAATAAAATGAATGTGTGAAATTAGAGACAAGATAACCAGTTGACATCAGATGTGTCACGTGAATTCTTGGTTGAAGCGTTTGTTGAGAATAAAGTCATTTTGTAATTGTCTTTTTTAAAATGTCATTTATTTGAACAAAGACACCATACAGTAATACTTGTGGGATGCTTCAGTATTTCGGATGGAAGCTACTTTGTTTTATCAGCTCTTTAGCAGTCGGGTTTTAGCAGCAGATGTAAACATTTCATCACTTTAAGTTGATGAAATGTTTTTTTCAGTCCTCTATCTTAATATATTTTAGATTTAGATGCAAATGAATGAACAGAAGTGCATCAAGGGCAGGAGATGAACATAAATGTGTTTATAATTTAGTATTTAAAGAAGCAAAATGTTTTAAGCTCATCTGTACTTCTGGCAATTTGATGATAACGCAGACAGATGTTTGATTTTATTCACTTTTATATTCATCTTCTGTTCTCTATGTACTTCTGTTTATGTATGTTTCACAAAAAAAATACTTATTTTAATTTTTACATCCAAATTTTGCCAATTTCTTTTCCCTTTCAGACCAGGAATTGTAATTCACCAATCCTTCCTCTCTCTCTTACCTTAACTACTGTATATGACTGCGTTTCATATGTAAATGTGGACCTTTCTCAAATGTCAACACCACCCAAAGAACGCAGATAAGACCGTTAACCAACTCTCAATCACAAATTGATTGACAAGTCTTTTGAACACCAGACAGTCTGATGATGTTAAAGGTTTGATTACATCATTATTTCAGGCAGTGATTTAGTCTTATCAGTGTTTTGTCAACTGCTGTTTCCAAGACCAAGAATGACCTTAGAACCTCAGCTTTTAAGTCCTTAAAGGACCAGTGTGTTTCATTTCGAGGGATCTATTGGTAGAAATGGAATATAATATTAATACGTATAGTTTCCTTCGTGTATAATCACTTGAAAAGAATCATTCTGTTTTTGTTACCTTAGAATGAGCCGTTTATATCTACATACGGAGCCGGTCCTCTTCACGGAGCCAGTTGCCATATTTCTACAGTAGCCCAGAACAGACAAACCAAACACCGGCTCTAGAGAGGGACATTCAAGTTTTTGCGTTGACCACTGTAGATCTCCTACATGCTTTCAGTTGGTTGCAATCTGCAACCTCACCACTAGATGCTGCCAGATTCTACACACTGCACCTTTAAAGTAGACATCTCTAACTCCATCTGCTGCTGGACCTCGTGGTGACATCGTCTCTACTACATCAGTAATGTTTAGGGAAATATGTTAAATCATTAACAAACACAGAAATCATCTAGAAATCTACTTATCCATTAAACTTTGGAATTGGCCTGTTGTTTATAGAGTCAAAATAATACAGAATGGACCCTTAACCTACGGTTAATAGTTACAGTTAATATACAGTACTGGGAAACTGGGTGGTGCAGTATTTATGCATCATGCGTTTTGCTGACGAGGCTTTGAACAGGAGTGTGTGTCCCTAAATCTGAAATAAATCTTTGCCTCTTGTCTTGAGATAACCCAGTGGTTAAAAGTAACTAAGTGCATTTACTCAAGTACAATTTTGAGGGACTTGTACTTGTACTTTATACATCTACTCCACGACAATTCAGTGTCGAGTATTGTGCTTTTTACTCCACAACATTTAACTAATACCTTTAGTTACTTTGCAGATTCAGATTAATAATACAAAATATAATCAACAAATAAATTATGTTATCATGTATTATCATAGGTTAAGACTTTATTGATCCATAAGCTATCTAGCAATATATATAGTGAAAGTAATGTACGCAATGATGAACAATTATCGTTCAGTAATATAATATACATTATTCTGAAATGGGTCTGCATAATGAGTACTTTTACTTCTGTACTTTCAGTATATCAGAATGAGAGATGCTTTATTGATCCTCGGGGGGAAATTGGGACGTTACAGTTGCTCTTATATTTAAGAAAAAGAAATATAAGAAAAATAGAAATAAAGGAGTATGTAACATATAAATTATGTACATAATGATCAAATATATGTATAGAAATAAAAATAAATATTATTATTATTATTATTATAATTACTACAATATATAATAATGTTGTAAAATAAGTAAATTTAAAAATGCTGAGAAGTGTGAAAATTAATTTTAAATGTATCATTATTATTTTTATTTAATTTTTTTTCCCCCTACAATACAGTATATAACCACACTGTAAATAAGTAAATTTAAAAAAAAGAAATGCTGAGAAGTGTGACAATTAATTTGAAATGTATTATATTATTTTATTTTATTCTTTCATTACAATACAATAAATAACCACAGTGTAAATTATTAAATTAAAAAGAAATGCTGAGAAGTGCGAAAATTAATTCTAAATGTATTATAATTATAATTATAATTATTATTATTATTATTATTATTATTATTATGTTTTGATGCTAATACTTTTGCACTCATTTGAATGCAGGACTTTTACTTGTAGAGTATTTCTACACTGTGGTATTGCCACTTTTACTAAAGTAAAAGCTCAAAGAATACCTCTTCCACCAGTGAGATGACCCCACTGGGACTGTTAACATACTGGTCATCTCCCAGTATAAGAACATACACATACACCAGTCTGCAGCAGCATGCATGCTCACCCCTCCCACCCACCCAGCACATGTGTGAGGGATCCGAAGCACCGCCTCTGAACCGGATCCCTCTGAGGAGCATAAAGCATCATTAAGAGAGATGAGTGAACCTCCCCCCTGAATGATGAGGTCCTGCTGAAACACTCTCAGCCTCAGTGAGTCACAGCTGACTAGAAACCATTTCATAAATCCAGTCTCCACCCGAGAGAGAGGAGGTTCACTGAGGAGTAGCGTGCAGGAAAACAAGATACCGTGCAACAGACTCATTTGACTCGTCCTGAAGCCTTGTGCATTGTGCAAAGACCAGTTGCGTAAGTGAAACTGATAACCAAACAAGGAGGCAACAGATCCGCTCTGGGATCCGGTCTAGACTCGAGGGAAGAAAAAAGAAAGCAAGAAGAAGGAAAGGTTGAGATTTCAGCTCGTCTGGAGTTTTGAAAAGGAAAGAAAATGTCTAAACCTGATTACTCTGGCACGTTTCATATGGTGGAGCAGGATAACATGGAGGCATACCTCGCAGCTTTAGGTAAGACTCTTTCTGTAAAGCTTTCACACAGCTGCATGCATTTCATTTCATTAAACCCCTCCTCCTCCTCCATAACATGCACACTTTTGTTGCACTTTTATTTTTTAAACTTGTATGTTGTTTATTTGTTTAGCACAATTTAAGACTATACAACAAAAATGCATGAAGAGGCAAAAAACCCACTGGGTTTATCTGAAGCCTCCACCTAAAGACAAGATTCATATAAAGAAATAATATGACTACATAATAGTGATAACAAACAATTAGGACAAGATATAACAATACAGTAAATATAAAAATATATTTTATTGCTTAGAGTTTTTAATCTTCAGACATTGATTTCATAATGTGGATCATCTTCATCTGCAGCTGCAGTAATGAAATCACCACCTTGTCCTTTCTATGACCCCAGAAACACACACACACACACACACTCACTCAGAGGGGAGTATCCACTCTGTCTGCACTGTGTGACAAGACAAAGCCCCCTCTTTTAATAAAGAAACAATAAAGTACAGCTCATGTTACATTAATCCTATTATTTACCATCTTTCTCTCTCAGATATTAATTTTGCCCTGAGGAAGATTGTGTGTCTGCTGAAGCCCACCAAAGAGATCACCCATGACCCGGCCACGGGGGCTATGAAGATACGCACTCTCACCACCTTCAAGAACTTCAACATGGACTTCAATATAGGACAGGAGTTCACTGAAGACCTGGGCCCAGTGGACGGGCGTACCTGTCAGGTGTGTTGTTGTTGTTGTTCTGAACATGCACATTGACTTGTTTGGACACGCGTACTACTGATACAGTGATATGCAGTATCATAACTTGTTATGCAAGTTTGCTTTGTGTGTGTTTAATGTGGAATGTCTACTGCTACTGCTGTGTTTTTGTTCTGTAACCACCCCCTGCTGCTTTAACCCCGCTTTGAGCCAACAATGAATGATGTGTGTGTGAGAAAGCAGACAAGGAGGATAAAAAAACACTCTAATAGGCTTCAAATCCAGTCAGGAATCAGAATTAGCAGCTTTATGTTACAGTGACAAATAAAAATGAGCAAACGGAAGCAAAAGGGTTTTGAACTCATGGTCACCCTTTTGCACAAAAGACTCAAGTGAGCTACTTTACATACTAATTGCATTCAGTAACACAACATCCCTGTGTTCATGCAGACTACAGTGAGCTGGGAAGGAGACAACCTGCTTTGTGTACAGCGAGGCGAGAAGGAGGGACGAGGCTGGACACACTGGCTGGAGGGTAACAAGCTGCATTTGGTAAGGATGGATGGATGAAGGGAAAGTACGTGAGGAAGAGGAAGGGAGGGAGGGAGGGAGGATACGGAACAAGGAAAATAAAAAGGCTAAAGGGAAAAGACGCTAGAACTGATAAGCTAAATGAGGGAGAACATGCAAATAAGACAGGGTTTGGAAGCACACAAAGTCTTTGTGGGTTCTTTATGCTCAATGACTATATTTAGTAAAAGGAAAAACGCCACAACTAGGCTGTCAATCAATTTAAATATTTAATCGCGATTAATCGCATGATTGTCCATAGTTAATCACAATTAATCACAAATTAATTGCACATTCTTTATCTGTTCAAAATGTACCTTAAAGGGAGATTTGTCAAGTATTTAATACTCTTATCAACATGGGAGTGGGCAAATATGCTGCTTTATGCAAATGTATGTATATATTTATTATTGGAAATCAATTAACAACACAAATCAATGACAAATATTGTCCAGAAACCCTCACAGGTACTGCATCTAGCATAAGACATATACTCAAATCATAACATGTCAAACTGCAGCCCAACAGGCAACAACAGCTGTCAGTGTGTCAGTGTGCTGACTTGACTATAACTTGTCCCAAACTGCATGTGATTATCATAAAGTGGGCATGTCTGTAAAGGGGAGACTCGTGGGTACCCATAGAACCCATTTTCATTCACATATCTTGAGGTCAGAGGTCAAGGGACCCCTTTGGAAATGGCCATGCCAGTTTTTCCTCACCAAAGTTTAGCGTAAGTTTGGAGCGTTATTTACCCTCCTTCCCAACAACTAGTATGGTTGGTACCAATGGATTTCTTAGTTTTTTTTAGTTTCATATGATACCAGTATCGTCACTCTAGCTTTAACACTGAGCGTTAAAACCTCCGAAAGATCGATTGCGCTAATGTGTTAAAGAAATTAGTGGCGTTAAAACAATTTTACATTAACGTTATTATTGCATTAACTTTGACAGACCTAGCCATAACATTTTCTCTGATAGGTCAAAAGTCTTGAAATTTGTTATGGACATACTTTGGGCAAATATCTAACAGAACAACTTTAACATTTCACATGAAAAATCACACTTTTATTCATAGTCAAAGTCAGATTTTTTTTAAATTAGGAAATCACTAACATTGTGTTCATTACATGTTTTCCATATGAAATAATGTTTTTTACACTGCATATGTGCATATCTTTGATATTATTATTATTATTATTATTATTATTGTTATGAGTTCATAGATCCCAAATACTTGATTGTGCTCCTTGTAGTTTCTGAGATACAGCCATTTTCTTATCATACTATAGCTAGTATTTGGGTACATGGGACTTCTGTTTTTTCCTAAAATATTATGGTGAAAAACTCACTTTTCAGCCAAACAGTTTGACCGATTTCTTCACATTTGTGCTTACGCAAGCCCAGAGAACACTAAAAGGAAGCGAAAGGAATTTACAACTTTAAGTTGCAGACACAAGCGGGTTAAAAGTTTTGAGGAGCTCTGTACATGCCTAAGGGGGGAAGGCAGGACCCTACAAAGGAAGGCAAACACAAAAGAGACAGAAGACTCTTTAATGTCTTACCAAAGTGCTACAATGACTCAGGACCAAGGGAGAGAGCGGAGTGGTTGTTCTCAATAAAGGAGTTTAAGCTTATAGATAATCTGTCAGTGCTGATTAAGATTTCAGACGTTCAGCATTGCTCGCAGGATTTCTAATAACCCTCTTGTTGCAGTTGGGACAAAGCAGTGTGTGTTGTTGATGATGTCTAAACTTGGGAGAGAATTGAGAAAGAAATGCCAGCGAGGATCAGGCTGTAAAATGGAGGATTTTTAAAGGTTACGCAAAGCAGGAGAAGGGAGCAGCGAGAGAATAATGGAGAGTGAGTGAGTGAGGGGGAGCTGGAGGAGGAAGAGGGGAATGGGCTCAATGGAGGTGATAAGTACATGGAGATGGGTTAGAGGTCAAAGGATGAGGGGGGGTGGAGGATCCCAGGTTTGTGTATCACTCATTTAATTCTCCTTTGATGTGCCAAACTGTCTGATTGATTCTCACTATTCATTTACACCTCCTCTTCCCTCCTCTTTCCTCTGCCTCCCCCGCCCCCCCTCGATGGTGTTTTTCCTCTCTGCAGGAGATGAGGGTCGAAGGCGTCGTTGCCAAGCAAGTCTTCAAGAAGGCTGAGTGACGTAACGGCAAATATGTTTTAGTGAATTTATTCTTAATAGAATATAGTCAAGGACTTGGTACAAGATTTGAATCATGTTTATAGTTTTTTTTTTTAATTATAATCAACATTATTTTTGACATATCACACTAAGACTGAATATCTGTGAAAACACTTGATATGTACGTGGTACATCTTATCTGATGGTATTAACTGAGAAGAGAGCAGCGGAGCAGAATGACTTGTGTAGACGTTCCCAACATACTTCCTCATATTGCACTATATCTATCTTCACAATGTTATAAACAAATCATACATCTGTCGGGAGTCACTGCTGCATGTTTAATTGATCACATCATTGTGTGTGTGTGTGTGTGTGGTATTGCTGCTTCATATCTCAAAGTTTTATATAGTTTTATAAATAATGAAATTCAGAGGTCAAAATTTGCATTACAATGTAGTTTAAAAGAAGATATTTTTCTGGCTTATACCAATTTTTATGCACAATTCTCGACCTGAATCAATGGCTGGGGTTCGAACAATATACGTTAAATTAGATATAAATAATTTAATTAATTAATTAATTAATTAATTACAAAAAGCTATTATTCACATTAAAGGATAAGCCAGGAAATCTTTTACATTTTTCATATTGCCAACAAATCCCATGAAAGGACCAGCGATGGGTAAGTCTGTCTCAACTTCTGAGTTCTCTACCTCCCGTGGCACTCAGCCCCAAGCACATTTGTTCTTATGAAGGTGTACTTTTTTTTAAAAAACAACAAAAACACTTGGGACTAGTGGTGTTAATCACAAGTTTCACCACAATACAATATTATATTGATTATTTGGACAACAATTTTTGCTGATATCACAAACAATTTTATTTCTGGGCTCTTCCAGACATTTAAATGAAAAACAATATATTCTTTTTAATAAAAAAATAAATAATAAATGGGAAATTCAGAATAAAGGTGTATCTTAAAGATGATGATATGTATCGATACTTTCACTTTGCATCGATGATATTGGATCGTTATATTGATCCAGAACGATTTATCGTTACACCCTTACTTGGGACTAAACAACATTTAAAAAAAGGCACAGTAATTTACTGAAACAATAATCACTCAAACAGGAGTAAAGTGAACATTTGTTGGGGGCAATTTCTGCTGCGGATTAATATACATTAACAGTTCATATTCACAGCAGCAGAATAAGCTACACAGTGCTCATGCTCATGGTGATCCAGTAACATGTTATCCAGTACAACAGTGTGACTCACTGATGTGACAACAATGAAGCTGTATGGCACAGACAAATAAGCTACATCAGGCTTTGACTACACAGACATACTTGTTAGAAGGATATACACTCATTGTTGGTTTTGGCCTTTTCATGGGTTTTGTTTAAAATTAGAAAAAATATCAACAGATTTATTCTTTAATAGAAACACCACTGAGCTGCACCCGTGTTTTTGCTGTTGGTTTCATTGTAAATGCATCACAGAAATATCACATCACTTGAGCTGAAATTCTCATTAAAGTCCTGCAGGAGGCAGCAAACCTTCAGCCACCTTCAACTCTTCAGCAAAAGAGAAATCCTACTTTTTTTTTTTTTTTTGTATAAATAGGTCCAGTTTAAGGTTTTAAAACAAGTCGCAGCATCTCCAAGCCGGAGAGGGGACTCTGAGCTCCATCAGTATACTGTTAAAACAACTTGATTATGTCCCACACCACTCGTCCTCCTGTGGCTCTGAGTAGGTCCTGCGGAAGTTGGCTGTGCCATATCCGGCACTTCCAGTGATGTGGTTGGATTCAGCAAATGAAACCGACACCTTCAGTGGAGTTATAGGATGACTGCTGTCCACGCTGTCCACACTGTCTTGTGTGACCACATTATCATCTGAGGAGGATAATAAAATCAATGTTCAGTGTGGCCATCCTTCAAAGTAATGTTACATCAAACATGCTTTGCACTTTATGTGATTTATGGTCCTCTTAATGGCGCTGAAAGCATTTATGAGCATGGAAAACCATTTCAATTCAATATTATTTTTATATAGCGTCAAATCATAACAGAAGTTATGTCGAGATGCTTTTCATATAAAGCAGATCTAGACCGTACTCTATTAGACTAAAGGGAATACATTTTACACTGTAATATTAAAGTGTCTTTGAAACTCTACTGGTGGGATAAACACCATGTCTACCAAAAGATATTCCCCATTTGGTGTTTGGATGACGGCTTAGAGCGCTGTCTAACACAGGTGTTGAGGTGGGCCACAGTATTCACATGATTTTCATTGTTGAAGTCTCTTTTGTTTCTCGACTCTTATTCAGGTTTTTCCCATTAATTTGTCACCAATTTGTACATTTTCCATCTTAATTCTTCTCAAAAATATGTAAAGAATTGTAACAACGGCAGCAGAAGATTACAAAGATTAATACCATTATATTATATTATATCATATATTACATCACATCATATTATATTACATTATATTATATCATATTATATTATACTATATTATATCATATAATATATTATATTATATTATACTATATTATACTATATCATATTATATTATAATATATTATATTATATCATATATTATTTTATATGATATGATATATAATTTAAATGATATAATATATTATAATATATTATATTATATTATATCATTATATTATAATATATTATATCATGTTATATAACATATTATTTTATATTATATGATATGATGTGATATGATATGATATTATATGATATTATAATATATTTTATTATATTATAATATATTATATTATACTATATTATATCATATTATATTATATTACATTATATTATATTATATTATACTATATTATATTATATTACATTATATTATATCATATTATATTATACTATGTTATATCATATTACATTATATCATATCATATTATATTATACTATATAATATCATATTATAATATATCATATTATATTATATCATATTATATTATATTATCTATAAACAACAATGCGCATGCCAAAAACGGAATAAATACAGATTTAACGTCGAGTGGACGTTACAAAATGTCTAACTGCTAACGTTAGCTCTTCAGAGAAGACACGTGTTTTGCTACCTGTGTGTGTTTTGTTCGGAGGTGGATGGTACCTGGTCAAGAACAAGGCTTTCTCAGGACCTCAAGCGCGTTTTTTTTCGTTTCTGTCTTCTAGTGATTTTATTTTTTGTTTTTAGAAATAGAAAATGAAAATCAACCTGTTTTTTAAGTTTAGTTCATCCCCTTTTTGATTTCAATATTAATTATATATAAAATATATTAATATTTTTTGTATTTTAAAAAAATCAAATAACCACTCATTTTTTGTATTTTAATATCCGTTTGTGAAAGGAAAATCGAATGACCAAAAGATACACTGACCAATGTCCCTGGTTTGAGTCCGACTGGGGACCTTTGTTGCATGTCATACCATATCTCTCACTTCCTGTCATTTCTCTACTGTGAATATCTCTTATAAAGGCATGAAGAATGCCAACACAACACGTTTTTATTGACTACTGTAAAGCTTTTTCGTGTCTGCATGCAGCAGTGTTCATGGATTTATCACCTGCTGGGTTAAAGAGTGATAATTTGCAGCACTCCACGGTGCAGCTCTCTTGGCAGTGACCATTCAGCTCTGTGAACAGTAAAGGCAGATCCAGCCGAGTGACCGGTGCTACTGGAACCATTTCCACCAGAGTAACAGGACCGGCTGTCACACAGAATACATCACAAATAGGGGTTAAAAACAAGATTATTCAGTATCAATGCCACAAGGAATATCTCATATAATCAGCATGATTTATCGATTGTAGTTTAGTAGTTTATCTTTTTAACATAGTGCTGGTAATTTATATTCACTAGGGATGCACTGATATCGATACTGGACCGGATATCGGCCGATAATGACTCAAACAGTTGGGTCGAGTATCGGTGACAACGGGGCCGTTCTATTCAATTCACTTCTAAGTTTATATACTATATGCATTATATACTGTAATTTTAATTCCTATTTTAAGTTTTTACCAATTTATTGCTACATTAAAACGGGTTGTTAAGGTTTCAGTAAGTAGTTGATAGGTAGTAGATTTTTTACCAAGTTGCTGGTGTATGTACTTATTATTTTAATAATAAATAACAATTAATTAAAGGGACTGTTTGTAACTTTTATAGAGTGATATTGTGGTTTTAGCTGACGTGTGTCGCCTCAATGTTTTGAGCGGTGCTTGTTCATGTCTATTTAGAGCGCGCAAGTGCGAGCCCGACGCTAACTTTCGTTGACTTACCGGCCACAGGTGTCGCTGTTAACAAGCAATTCTGAAAGTTACAAACAGTCCCTTTAAATGTATATCTATGTATTTATTTATTTGTCACATTTTGTTTTACAAAGTTAAGAAAGCGATGTTTAAGTCAAGCCTGATGTTGCCTTACACATAAAAGAATGATCCCAGTCACTTCCAGACACAGTGAGGCATACAGCTTATTAATTAAACACTGGTATTGGTACTCGTTATCGGACGATACCCAAATCCCAGGTATCACTATCGGTATCGTGACTGAAAAGTTGGATCGGTGCATCGGTGTATGCTGAACAAATTTGTTTCTAGGAAAAATTCTTCAATCTTCTTCATTCATACATTAATACGCCTGTAAAATTTGAATATACCACAGCTCCGTGTGACTCAATATGAAAGTGATAATCCTCCTCAAATGTATACGTTATACGAGTATAAAACACTTACCTCCTGTAGACTTGAAAGGCGGTTGTAAAAAGCTTGTAGTTTCCTTTTTCACTGTGGAAAAAAAAGTCTGATTTGACTCACAGCGTGTACAAATGGTGTCACGTTTATAGGTTGGAAAAAATGATCGACCTTCAATATAAACGCGTTATTGCAGCATGATTTAATTCTCTGCTGTTCACATGCTCAGTATTCGCCATTATATGGCCAAATACACTGCTTTTATGTACTTTTTGTGTAAATGTTGGAATCCATCATGATCATAGTTTATAGTCCCACTTTATGAAGGACTGCACAGCATTTTGATCCCTCGTCCCACATCCCACATATTGATACTATGTCCCACATTTTGATCGGCTCTAGTTTTCAAAAGTCAAACCACTGCAAGACAGATGCGTTTCTAAAATATGCCTTTTATCCAATGGCTGTGAAGAAAGCAGGGAAGGCCGTCATCGCGTGGGTCAAGTGCAGGTTAACCTGTCTTTGCTACGCTACGGCCAATGGGGAAAAATCACGAGCTATGCAGATTTAGGCAGAATATGATGGAAACTACTACAAAGAAAAGGTAAACGCAGCTACAACAAAGACTGTTAAACTACTTATAACTGGGTGAAGCCGGTGGAAGGTGATTCTTAAAGAGTTCTTGCAAGATTAGTTATTTTTCAACCAGAGGGCAAAGCATAGAGATGTTACAAGCTAAGGGGTGGAATAGAAATGTTTATTTTTTTAAGTTAGATAGACATTATATCAAAATTGAAGACTACTTCTCAGCATTAGTAACGTGTCCCACATGGTCCCACACAAACATACTCTTTGTCCCACATTTGGTTTGTTGGTCACCTTACTCATAGTCAGTGCGTTTATGATAATTGCCCCGCATTATTATCATTATTACGGCCTTGTAGAGGAGCCCTGTGTCATGATTTACATGCTGCATGCTCCTAAATACATTTTGGTCAAACCAAATTACAACAAACAGGGAACCACAGCTCATTTTTGCCCTGCTGCCCCCTAATGGGTTAATCTTTCACCAGAAGAGTGAGTGATAACTCACTTAAAGATCCCCTCCAGGCATGTTTTAAGACATGAAAATACTAATGTAGAAATTTATAATACAATAAAAATAAGTATTTTATGTCTATTTTTTTTCCACAAAAAGCTTCCTAGTTAAACTCTCTTGAAATTACATCTACTCCTCCTCCCTTATTGAAAAAAATCCATTTTTATTTTTACCGTTTTATTTCAACTACTAGTGGACAATGATTTCTCCAACTGAAAAGCCAATTCTCAGTGTATGTGAACTGGAGGTTTCAGGTTTCCACATCACATTGTGTAATTTGCATACTGGACTTCCAAACTAGTTGTGAAATCCAACCTTCTCTCAGTTAATTGTATTTCATCTGTAAATTCCAGATTTGACACGTCTTCACTGGAAATACAGTAAATGTCTATGAAATACACCACAACGTCAGCCAAAACAATCAGTTCTGTAGCTGTATCACATGCGTAGGACCTGTTTCTCAGTATGAGTTACTGTAGCTGCCTGCAACATGTGCGTCACATTATACCAAATAATTGTGTCAGGCTGCGTCTTTACAGGATGTGGTTTCCCCCATTCAGTTTGTCATGCTCGCTAAGCTTGTCTAACATCGTGTTAGACAGCGTCTTATTTAACCTTCCTGGGTTATACTGACTCATAAATATTCTGCTTTTGTAGACTTGTAGACGACACTTCTAATTAATATAAAAACAAATTAGGTATATATGTTTTCATTTGACCGTAATGACATTTTTAAAAAATAAATTGACTGTAAAGGAAACAGTGGGAAGTGTGAAAGAGACGAGCCATGACCTTAATCTGCACACTTCAAAGCAAACTGTGTCTCAGAGTTGTGGCTAAGAACGTACGTAGTCAGTGAGTGGGCATGCCTGCACACCGCTTCGGTGCCTCTTTTTAAAGAATGAGAACAAAGGTGTGTGAAAAACAATGATGAAACACACCTACACATGTGACATGTTGTACATACCTGCTTTGTATGACTTGCGTTTTGCCCTCCAGCAGATGAGTCCAAACAGGAGGACGAGTGCAGTCAACACAAGTCCTGACCACAGGCCTGCGGGTAATATCCAGGTACAATCTGATAAACAGAGAAAGGGGATTTTAGAGGGACCTAAATACATTTTAATTAGCTTTATCCTCCTGATTACACAAGTAACTTCTGGTAAATAAAGTGTGAGTGAGTGATTACTGAATACACCTCTTGATTCCTCATTAACAATATTGTAAGGTAATGAATAAAATGACTTTGACTATAAAAATGACTAAAAAGGCTTTATGAATGGATATTCATTCAATTTCTGTTCACACCGTTATTGCTAAATTATATTCATACCCTTATACACTTTCTTTAACATTTATATCAGTATGTTAACACTATAACATACTATAATACCCTATAATGTAGTTGTAGAGTGAGATTATTTTGTTACTTGCATTTTTTAAGGTCTTATTAATGTAGTTTTCAACAATTATAACTTCCATGAAGCACCCATAACTGTAATACAAGCAATTAATAAATGCTTGATAACATTGTACGTAGCTGTACGATTACACATGTGAACAAATCCTTTCAGTGTGTTATAAAACATTCATTAACTACTTCTACAGATGTACAAATCATTCACATGTAGGTTTAAAACTGTATTAATATCATCAACATATGATTATGTAAAAACATATTTCTAATATTACTATATTATTGTGTTCATTAAACCCCAGTTATATAGTTATAGTCAAAAATGACATTAATAAACACTTAAAAATGTTCTGCTTACAACTACGTTATAGTGTGTTATGAAGTGTAAATGCTTTATATATTACTTCAATACTAAATAGGTGGGACTAAAATGAAACCTGTGGTTGGAACATTTTTTTCCTTTTATGTTATGAAAACATCTTGTTTCCAGGTAAAAAGTGTCACAGGTAAAAATTTCCACGTGTTAGATCTGTAGAAGAAGTTAGATCTGTATATGCTTACTTGGTGTGTTTCATTACTTATCTGACTGGATTAAACTGAGTAGGCTAAACTCTTTAAGTCACTGATCTCACAAAAATGAAAACCCTGATGACACATACTAGTATGAAAAAGTTGCAATGTAGAAGGACTCATTTTAATCAACATGTGACGTCTAAAATCTGACTGAGTTCAACTGCTATACTTATCAGTTCAATACTGTATCTCATTTCAAAATGTGGTGTAAATGAACACTGGATATCTTCAGCAAATTCCCCCCCCCGTTCTCACCCCTCTTTACTCCTCAGTGGACTCGTAAACAAAACTCAACTTCTGTCCCCTGACTGGGTACTTTGACCTTTGTGACCTTTTGTACTGGCCTGATTCCTTGGCTGGGTTTTGTTTTAGTATTTGCTTAAAAGAATAGACAAATAGTGACAAATGTTGCCTGTGTGCGACTCATGAAAGCATTTTATAGATGTATATCAACTCTCATAGCAGCTGTGTTCTATTGGTGCCTTCAAATGAAACTTGTGAGATTGTGTTTACAACATGGGAAGTCGTGTACACAATATGTTTGGTGTTCAAGTGGTTAAGTCGTGAGAACACCGCTTCTAAGCAACGGCAATGTTGACGTTACTGTCAGCGTCTAGAAGCCACAGAGGTTAACAATTTCGCAAGCCAGTAAGTGGGTAACATAATGCAGTAAATGCTAAGGCATAATGACAGAGGAAAAAAATGAGGCCGTTGGGAATATCAACATTTTCCTCAGACATATTATAAAATTACAAAAAAAAACAATATACGACTAAAATTACAATATATTAACTTATTATTCACCGAAAACTTTCATGACCTCCGCCATTTATAACAACGTCAACAAAAACGTCACAACTCATGAACTCTGAGGTTTCAGAAATACCACAAGACGGGGGCGTTCATGTGGACTCTTCTTGTGAACACGGTAAACACGACCCCTTTTGAAGGAGCCACATTTCTTTCTGGAAAGTCCGTTGAAGAAAGTCTAACAGGACCACAACATAATTAATTTTAGCCACGCTAGCAGCATGGCAGTGCTGTAGGGCTGCAACTAATGATTATTCTCATTATCGATTCATCTCAGATTATTTTCTAGATTAATCGATTAATGGTTTGGTCTACAAAATCTCATAAAATAATGCAAAATGTCCATCCCAGTGTCACAAAGGTTATTTTGTCAGTCCGAAACCAAAAGATCCCAGAGAACTCCACGTGACACGCTGAAAACATCATTTTCTGCCATTTTTGCATGAAAAATTACTTTAAGGATTAATTGATCAACAAAATAGTTGGCGATTATGTTTCTGTTGATCGACTAATCTATAAGTCGATTAGGGATATCATATCATGTTTCCCTCATGGTGAGTTATAATAACTTTGGTGATCCCCTGGCCTTTCATTCAGCGCTGTACTTTGTGTTTAGTGGTAACTGCTGAATGTTAGCATGCTAACATGCTAAACTGAAATGGTGAACATGCTAAACGTTGTACCTGCTCAGCATCAGCATGTTAGCATTGTCAGAGCTTGCTGACGTTGGCATCCAGCTCAAAGCACCACTGTGCTTAAGTACAGCCTCACAGAGCTGCTAGTATGACTGTAGACTGCAGGCCACAACCACAAGTACTGCAGCTCAGCTCCCTCTTTGCCATCATCTTGAAACAGTCCCCTGAATCTGTCCTGTTTCTTCACAGCACTGCATCCTGCCTTGGCTTCAACCTCCACAAATTCACATCCCTCCAATCCTACATTGCATCCTCTGACTATCTGTGTGGCTGCTTGAGTACCCAGTTTGTGAAGATATGGCCGTGGCACAGTCCCACACGCTTGTCAATATTTAGTATTTTGTCGCTCACGTCCTCCACTCAGACTTGACTCTCAATTCTTTTGACTACTTGGGGACAGCAGAACAAGTTGTCACATATCATCTCCTTTAATGTTGATATGGCGAACTTTTTAGAAAACAAGTGCTAATACCATCCAGCAGTTAGCAACTTTATCATTCGTTTGGAGTTGTGTTTCTGGCCTCCTGATGAATGTAGGTCACATAGTCACTCTCTTTTAGCCCTGTATTTAGTTTTTTTTTCTCTGTTGTGCTGACTCCTGAGGGAAATATCTGGCTCTGTAGCTACTAAATGCTCCACTAAGTCTGTCACCTAGTCGCAAACTGTTGGTGGTTGTTCCGATACTGATTCCAGTTTCGGAAATGCGTCCGATACTTCCCCAATTCGTTATCGGGTGTCAGCATGTACGCCAGTCTATGCACCAATCCCATACCATAATTTATTAACCTAGAAGAAAATCAACTTGTTTAATAAGAAATCAATTCTTCTTCACCGCTCCAAAACAGTAGCCTTGACTGTGCTGTGGCCCTGGATGTATCATGTATCATGTAAAAACAGTGTGGTGCTGGTGGAGAGTGTAATGGTAGTCGCAGCGAGGAAAATATCAGCCATTTGGCAATATTTCACAGAACATCTCTAGTGGTTTTACATCGGAAAAAAACTGCCTGTTGCGGCTAAAAACGCCACCATGAGTCACCAGAGTGAACCAAAACAGCGAAGTTGCGGCCAGGCACAAGAGCTGACTCTTGCTGTAAAGCTCAGTCGACCCCTTTCACATTGTCACATATTGTTTTCACATTGTCATTTGATAAATTTATGTTATAAAAATATTGATTACTGCAGCTTTAATGTTAAGCCTATTCTCTAAAGGTGAAATGACCCTTTACAGCCAGTCAGAATCGCCCCCATCTCCTGTCAGAGACATACTAATTGCCTTAAGAATGATTTTCCTATCTGAACTACTTTTACTTCCTCTCTTGATAACTTGGTCATATGACATAAAGGAACTAAAGGTTAACAGGAACTCACTGAGGCACGCAGGATAAGAGCATTCATTGTGCAAGTTTTTTGTTTTTTTTAAAGCTAAAACATTTGAAAATCTGAAGAGATGATACACATGTAAAGACAGCTTGAAAATAAAAATGAAGACCTACGAGATTTGAAGTTGCCACAGATTGTATCAGTTGTTGAGGTTCCTGGAGTTTTCAACTCTCTTCCCAAGTCTTTACATCTGAAAACAACATACAAAGACAATCAAATAAATATCCACATACTGTGCTGTGTTTCTACAACTAGGGCTGCAAAGGGTGGGGACATTTCTGGTAAAATTACAGAGATCTTCCAGGGCTGTCCTTGACAAAAGAAATTCTTAGTCGACTAACACTTGGACGATTTTGTCGACTAATCGATTAATTGAACACAAAAGCACCACTTTAAATCTTGTGTTTACCGGAGATGTGCTCATTAGTTTCTTGAAAATAAATCATTCAGCATGAAAAAAGCATAGAAAATGACTAATCGACTAAAGAAATCTTAGTCGACTAAGACGAAAATGGTCAATTAGTTGACTAATCAACTAAGAGGGGGCAGTCCTAAAATTTTCCCAAACAATTTTTTTTTTAAATTTAAATTAATTCCAATATATATTTTAATAGCGAAGTTATTTTGGGGGAAAACACACATAAAATATCACGTGGAGGAAGACCATGGAGAGGATATGGAGGCCTGAGAGGAAAAGTCTTTTTAAAAGCTTCAGAAACAGTTCCGATGAAATATAGTCACAGAAGACGTGATGTGGACGGCTCGGGTTTGTAGACTCATGATGTCAACCGAAACTAAAACAGTCATTTCTGCTGTGTCTCAATGGATGACTAATGAATGATGCACATCACATTCTATCACGTTATGTACAGTGACAACCTCCTTCGGCTTTGATAATAATAATAACCGTGATAACGGAGACGCAGTCTGACCTGGTTTGTGTTTGACAGGGCGAGTGGAAATCTGTTACGTTGCTGTAAGTCCCGTCTTCACACGGAGCACAGATTATGTCATTCGTGCGAGTGGCTGCAAAAAAGAACGAGATTTCTTTTCAGTTGTCAGTTTGTGCTGTATTTTGGTAAGATGTGAATGCTTGCTGGAGTACATGATCATTTATTTTGCATTTTACAATGGAAGCCTACCTTGAACCTTGACCCCTTTACCCACAGGGCAGTAAGTCACTCGCACGCAGTGGTCACAGTCATCATTGCTACAGTAGTAACCATTCACACACTCGCACACGGTGTCTTCCTGAGCTGTACAGTCCTTTACTTTCTTCTGCTTGTTACCTAAAAGAGTCAAAGAGAGATATAGTCAGTCCCAGAAGAGAGATCCATCTTCTGTTGCTCCTACTGAGGTCTCTCCCATATCGTCTTTTGTGAGTGTAAATATTTGGTCCATAGTAAGGAAAGATTAGTGGTGGAAGAAGTACTCCGATACCACAATGTAAAAATACTCAGTAACAAGTACAAGTCCTGCATTCAGAACTTACTTAAGTAGAAGTGTTAGTAGCATCAAAATATACTTAAATTGGCAATGTCGAAGATTATCATTTCAATAAATGTCTGTTAAAGCTTCAGTAGGCAGAATGTTTTTGGCATCATTGGGCACATATTCCATATTAATCTTTCAGCATATTGTAATTCAAGTGTTCTGAGAGATAACTAAACTTCTGCACCTCCTCATGGCTCTGTTTTCAGGCTTTAAAAAAGCCCAGAGAGAGCGTTCCTTTTGAGTGTTCCTATTGGCTGTTCATTCAACGGTAGCAGCTGTCAATCACCCGCGAACTCCGATCAAACGGTCAAACTAGGCAGCGCTGATCTAATATGAATCAATATTCTGTTATTGTAATGCCTATTTCTCTCCTCAAATATTGTCAGAAACATCTTGTAGTGTACGGTTTAGTTGTAAAATGAGAAAGTTTGCTGTGGCTGGTGGGCGGTGCTTGGTATTTCCTCAACTGATCTCAACATGGCTGCTGGGTCACAAACTTTGTCATTTTACAGCTAAACAGTACACTACAAGATGATTCTGAAAACATTTGAGGTAAGAAATAAGCATTACAATAACAGAATAGTGTTTCATATTTGATCAGCGCTGCCTAGTTCGACCGTTTGATCAGAGTTTGTAAGTGATTGACAGCTGCTCAGACACAGCAAGGCTCCAGCTCGGCTCTGATTGGTTGTTTTCCTCCGGTCTGTGAAATCTTGCAGATGTCGTTAGGAGCACCGGAGGACACCAGAGGCACATGATTTTTTAGATTACCTGTCTAATGCACTACTGTCAGAATGTAGTGAGTGTTTTATAAAATAACTTTTTTAAATCATATTTGCTCCATTTCCCCCCACTGCTGCTTTAACAGAATTAAACTTGAATAATTAGTTCAGATTCTTCTCTTTAAATATGAAACATGCAGTTAGGGTCACTGAACTTGAGTACAAAATCAATAGACTTAAGCTATTAAGTTTTCTCTAGATCAGTTAGATTTGCTTTCCAGTTACATTCTCATTTGACGGGTTTTACAGCTCTCTGCTGCTGTTTTGTACCAGAGTTTTGAGGCTGCATCCTGTAACTTTGTTACATTAGAAATGTGTGTGGGTTATTACTTTCAAGGTTGTTAAAATCATCTTACTCCACACTGACAGTATCATATTTTCATTTATAGGCTTGTTCTGTGTTCGTCATTGAAACTATATGATGTTCATGACGTCTGGTTTCACTAAATAATACAAAGAAAATGAAACTATGTGATGTTAACATAGAGTGAAATATTTAAATCAAAGATTTTTTTTTTAGCCTGACGTATCTTTCAAAACTTTGGGTTCTCCACTAATATTTAAGATAAAGTTAGAAAATTGTGAACAAAGTTTGGCTACAAAGTTTGGTTATGTAAGGATTGACCCCACTGGTAGGTTAGTGAGGTTTAATGAAAATAGGAAGATATTAAAGAAGTGGATTTGTGATGCTGTTCACATTAAGACACAACTGCAAAACATATATCTAAGCTCTATAAAAGGCAGCAGGGGTGAGAAGAGGAAGGAAATGTGTTTGTGTTTGTAGTATAGAAAAACTCTGTGTACGTGCATATACAGTGCTGTATAATGTGTGACTTACTGGAATTGCAGTTCCTGCAGATCTGACATTTAGTCATGTAATTTTTTGTGGCTGTGTAGAATCCACGTCCACATTCGGCACACTCGGTCGCTTTTGTGTTATCACAGTGAGCTTTCAGGTACTGGCCTGATAAGAGTTGAGAAAACAGAGATATACAGAAGATATCAGGCTGTAATGCAAATCTATTATGTGAGGAATGCTGAAAAGCACAGAACAGAAACACAGTAAATACTGTGTCGTGGTTTGCACAGTCCTATAAAGAAGTTTGTCATCCAAAGAGAAAAGAAAGAAGGATGTTGACTGACCTGCAGCACAGTAATCACAGCATCTCCCATTATTAGCGGGGTCCTTATCCTCATTTGGGCAATTAGCCATTTGTTGCCCCTGTAAACCTGCTCCTAACATTTGAAATGACAGCTATTTAATCGATCTCCGCTCAAAGAGCATCACTCAAGGTGCAATCTCTTTTCCCTTTCTCTTTTTCTAACTATCACCACTCTCTTTCTGTCTGAACTGTCTGTGACTACAGATGTGTTTCCCCTCCTCACTCTGCCTTACCCTACTTCTCATGTCTTCTCTAATCCTACACAGTGGAAAACCCCAGTGATCCTAATCTGCCGTTTTCCCCTCTGTGTGTCTCTCTCTCTCGGTCTCTTTCTCTCTGTGTGTCTCTCCTCATTTCCTTCCTGTGGTAGCCCTCTCACTGCAAAGTAAGCGGTGTGTGTGTTTCCGTATAGCTACAGGACCAAATGCTGATTTTGGCTCTCTAACTAACTGCACGTAGCCGAGCAGCACAATGAAACATTTCCTCTCTCCGCTACACCCTTTCCTTTCAGTCTTTATCCATTGTTTCTCCTGAACCTTTGCCCCACTGGCGCAGGGATGTTGTTGAGCTAAAACTAACTGCAAAGAGATTTTGTACTAAGAGTCGATCTGACTGAAGGTTCTTGGCTCAGTCTGTCTTCCTGCCTTCCCAATTACCAGCAGTCACTCCCTCGTTACTGCAAACATATTAAAAAACAATCTACAAATAGTTGTATAAAATGCCTACGTTTGCAAAATATGAGTGAGAGAGAGAGGGGGGCAGCAAGAAAGAGCGAGAGATGGAAAGTAAATTATGAACAAAAGGGGAAGGAGAGATGTTGATGTAGTTTTATTTGTGAGGCGATTTGATCGGATCACGATGTTAAGATCAAGGTGGGTTTGAATTTTTGCATTTGAGTACGATAAAACGGATTACCATATCGTAATGATTTGCAATAGACGGGTCGAGGGCTTGTCAGATGGAGGGATGTTAGTGGATTTGTTTATAGCATTGTGATTTAGTATTTTTGTGATTTATGCCTCTTCGTCTCTGGCTCTCTTTCTGGATTTTCTCACATTAAGTAATACTGTTTTCTTTCTTAAGTTTGGGGTCCTTGCTTTTTTTTCTTTTCCTTTACAATGTATCACCCTGTCCCTTGAATTTTCATATCTTCCATACCTTCCCTCAGTCTCCTGCTTCTCCTGCTCTCCCGCTCGGCCTACTCGATGTTGCTGGGCTGGGTGGAGTCTCCAGGGTATCCCACTGGATACTTGCCCCATGCCAGTCTAAACTGGAGCAGGTGTGCCCCCAAAGGTCACACCCTCTCCATCAAGCTCATCCACCTGGACCTGGAGGACAGCCAAGACTGTGAGAACGATGCAGTGAAGGTCAGGGGTCAAGATAAACATCAAATGGTTGTGCTTAAAGAAGTCTAGGTTACTTGCTTATGTCAGTACTTTTATTGTACCCTCTACAACATCATTTATTTCCCAGGTCTTTTCAAATGGAAACCTAATCTCAGTTCTGTGTGGCAAAAGGGAATTTGAGGAGCTTCAGTCGTCTGTAAATCCCTCGCTCCTCTCCTTGCCGGGTGGCTGCCTCTCACTTACGTTCCACTCCGATTACTCAAACGCAAAGAGGCACACCGGCTTCAGAGGCTTTTATACCGATCAAGGTGAGATGTAGACAAGAAAAGCAAGTGAGTTGTAAAAGTCCCATCAAAGTCTATTGTATTTGTGCCTATTATATTTTTCCACCTTTCCCAGGGGAGCTCGGTTTGTATGTGCATGTATTTCATCATAGTGAATACATTTGTAATCATGTTGTTAGGAAGGTGATATTTTTAGACAATAATTCACAGTGGTTGCAGTTTATAGCTGTTAATGCTGAATTTGAAACAGTTACATTTTTAGATACTTTTTTATTTCATAAATGGAAAAAAAACTAGTGTCCAGGGTTATTTTGTCTATGGTGAGTTGTGTCTTATTTTCAGTTTTCACATAAATAACTAAAGCACATGCCTCTTAAGAGTCTTCAGCATTAAGACTTTCAGTTTCAGTTCAAACTAAGTTGCTGACAGTGACTGATGTCTCCTCTCAATCTTGTCTAACGGCCTCACCTTTGGACAGAGCCAGGCTAGCTGTTTCCCCTTTTGTTTCCAGTCTTTATGCTAAGCAAACCTAACCGGCTGCTGGCTCCAGCTACGTCGTTACCCTAAAGACGTGAGAGTGGTGTCAATCTTCTCATTTCAACTATCTGCAAGAAAGTGAATCAGCTATTTCCCCAAATTTCAAACTATTACTTTAAGAGATGGGTTTTATGCCAAATGGATGTTGTTTAGTATGTTGCTGCATGTGCAGGTCTGATGGTTGATAGGGAAAAAAATAAGTGAATCATCACCACCATCAAAACAACAGATGTCCAACGAATCCTTTAAAGTGTCTTGTGTGCCATGTGTGCTTTTCTACATCTGACCTTTAATTAATTTGCTCCCTCAGACTTCGACGAATGTGTGGACGACCCAGACAACAAATGCACCCAGTTCTGTCATAACTACATTGGAGGGTACCACTGCTCCTGTCGCCATGGTTACCACCTGGGGGTGGACAAACACACTTGCACGGGTACAAATAATCTCATGAATAGGGGCAGTAAACGGTGTACACAATGAAGAGTTAAAGTTAGACAGAGGAAGACAAATCAAGGAAGGTGAAACAAAACTGGAACATGAAGTGAAAATGGGGAAATAGAGGAAGCAGAGAATCCGGGGGGGAGGAGGGGAAAGAGGAGAATTGCATGTAAAGGAGGCTTATTGTGTAACATGTATGATTATGTTGATGGTGATGGCAGTGAATTCTTATCTTCAACACAGTGAGTTGTGCTAAGGATCTGTCAGGGCTGAACACAGGTGACCTATCCAGTCCGTCCTGGCCTGCTTCATATGCAGAGAATGCCAACTGTGAGTACACCCTGTCTGTGGAGGCCACCCTGCAGCTGGAGCTGCACTTCTCTGAAGATTTCGATGTTGAGCAAAGCACGGATGGTCAATGCATAGATGCACTGACGGTAGGTGTTGAGTTAAAATATGTAAATACCAAATTTTTCTAAAACTTCTAACTTTACAGAGCAGGAAACAAAGAGGAAGTTCAGACAAAAGTGTTGTAACCATGGATTTGTTCTATTTTGACCATTTTATAGACTTTCTGTGTTACATTTTTTTTTTGGTCCTTTGCATCTAGTGCATATAAAAAGTATTCATTGAAAGGTTTTATTGTCTTACAACATTTAATCAAAATATATCAAATGTGCTTTTTTAGATACTGATCTACAGAAAAAATGCTTTAATGTTAAAAGTGAAAACACTCTTTTCAATATGATCTAAACTAATTACAATTATAAAATACAAAATGCCTATTTTTGCACAAGTATTCCCTCTCTTAAAGCGGCAGTAGTCAGGATTGGAGCAAATATGATTAAAAAAAGTTATTTTTATAAAACGGTCACTATATCCTGACAGTAGGGCATGAGACAGGTAGTCTGAAAAAAAATCATTTGCCTCTGTGTCCTCCGGTGCTCCTAATGGCATCTGTAAGATTTCACAGACCGGAGGAAAACATTCAATCAGAGCCGAGCTGGAGCCTGCCGTCTCTGAGCAGCTGTCAATCACTTACAAACTCCGATCAAACGGTCAAACTAGGCAGCGCTGATCAAATATGAATCAATATTCTGTTACTGTAATGCCTATTTCTCACCTCAAATGTTTTCAGAAACATCTTGTGGTGTACTGTTTAGCTGTAAAATGAGAAAGTTTGTGACCCGGCAGCCATGTTGAGATCAGTTGAGGAAATACCAAGCACCGCCCACCAGCTGGAGCAACTTTCTCATTTTACAGCTAAACAGTACACTACAAGATGTTTCTGAAAACATTTGAGGCGAGAAATAGTCATTACAATAACAGAATATTAATTCATATTTGATCAGCGCTGCTTAGTTTGACTGTTTGATCAGAGTTTGCGAGTGATTGACAGTTACCTCCGTTGAATGAACAGCCAATAGGAACGCTCTCTCTCTGAAATGACCTGTGATTAATCAAAGTCTCCCGGCACAAGCTAGATATTCTATAGACTGAAAACAGAGCCATGAGGAGGTGCAAAAGTCTAGTTTTCTCTCAGATCATTTGAATTACAATATGCTGAAAGGTTATTATGGATTTTTTGCCAAATGATGCCAAAAACATTCTGCCTACTGCAGGTTTAATGTCACAAGTGAAAACGTTACAAAGTGATCTAGTTAATTACAAATATATAATCCTAAATACTTTTTTTGCACAAGTTTCCCCTCCCTTAAGTCAGTATTTAGTAGATGCAACCTTTGCTGCAATCACATCTTTGAGTTTGTGTGGGTAGTGCTTTATCAGCTTTGCACATCTGGACACTGAAGTTTTTCTCTATTCTGGACTCCGACTGTTGTTTTAAAGCCATTGCCGTGTAGCTTTGGCTTTATGTTTGAGCTCATTGTCTCGCTGGAAAACAGAGAAGTATCCCCACAGCAGGATGCTATGTTTATGATGATGTGCAGTGTTTAGTCTGATGAACAAAAAGCTAAATTTTGGTCTCATCAGACAAGAGTTCTTTCTCTTTGAGGTGAATACTTGTGTATTCTATGTTTGTGGTGAATCATTGTACATGCTGGAGGACACACACACTGTACATGTTTCACCAAAGGGAACAGAGCAGAGAGGAAGTCAGGACGCGTACATTGTGAGACGTCACCTATGTTGTTTTGTTCGCAGATTGAGACTCACTCTGGGACTCTGGGTCCATTCTGTGGCCACACGCCTCCCTCATCTCCCTTTCTGACTCACTCACATCATGTCAAAATCCGCTTGACCTCTGATGGCTTTGGCACAAACAAAGGCTTCTCTCTCCACTTCATGACCAGAGGTACTGCAGCCTCCTCACTTGTGACACAATGGGAAAAGAATATTTGTTATGAAGTTTGTTGGAAACTGATCACAAATGATCATAATTGTTCTTCTCACATGTTAATTACAGGCAAGGTGTGTCCAGCGGAGGTGACCTCAGACTCCACTGTGACTCCTCAGCAAACAGACTACCGTCCGGGGGAAACAGTGACAGTAACTTGTGACCTTGGCTATGTTCCAAATACTGTGAGTGTACAGAGAAACAGAACTGTTAATAGATTTACATTTCATGTATTTAAGCCACTATTAAGCTAATTAAGTTCTCCTTTTGCAATGTAGCAAGGCACCAAGACCCTGTCATCACAGTATGTGACAGTATGCCAGAATACAGGCGTTTGGACTCCCAATTACAACTGTGAACGTGAGTCTGACTGTGACAGTTTTTTTTTACATTTTCTCTTGAATTTCTTGTTCTTTTTTTTTTTTCTTACTGTCTTTCACAATATTTTTTTCATGTGTAGCTGTGGATTGCGGTGTTCCTGATATCCCAGAAGATGGCATCCTTCAGCTGGTGGACTCAGATAACCCATACCATCAGTATGAAGACCAGATCCAGTTTAACTGCAGCTCAAAGTACTACACACTGGAAGGAGATGGTGATTATAACAAGCTTGAACACATCTATTCTGATTCCTTTAAATTAGCTTTTAAGAATGCTGCTTATTGATCTTTCAATGTTTCACCAATATGCTCTCTTCAATCTTTCAGACACGTACACTTGCAGTGCCAGTGGTGAATGGGTTTCAGGTGGTGGCAAGACAGAGATGCCGAAATGCATTGAAGGTATGACTTTAAATGTATTTGTTATATTTTCTCATGTTAGCCACTTCTGAATCTATGAATGATCTCTTTTTGTGTATTTCAGTGTGCGGGAAGCCTGAAAGCCACCAAGCAATTTCAGCCAGAATTTTGGGAGGTAAGGATGCAAAGATGGGAGAGATACCGTGGCATCTTTTGATTAAAGAGCCGAGTAGAGGAGGAGCATCCCTGATCAATGACCGATGGGCTGTCACAGCAGCTCATGTGGTGGAAACGGCAGAGGAAACCTCTTTGCGCCTCTATGGTGGACTGATAAATGGAAGAACGATATCAAATAGGTTGTCTGATGTTGTCGTCATGGACAGTGAGAGGATCATCATTCACCCCGGCTACATCAGGGGCATTCCTCTTGTAGATCGCACCGATTTTGACAATGATATTGCTCTTATCAGATTCACTTCCAGGGTGACTTTAGGCCCAAAGCTCCTTCCCGTTTGTCTGCCAGAGGTAAACATGGACATGTTGGAAAACGAGCAGGGCACAGTGTCAGGCTGGGGGATAACAGAATCAAGGACAGGTAGTTTTGTCACGTCTGCCTTGTTAAAATATGCTCATATTGGGATCTACTCCCTTACAGAGTGTCAGAATACACCTAACAAACCTACAACTACCAAACGTATGACTTTCACTAATAACATGTTCTGTGCTGGAGCAAATGGAAAGGACAGCTGCCAGAAAGACAGTGGAGGCCCGTTTGTTTTGCCGATGTTGGCTGAAGGCAGAGAGCCTTATTATCTGTCTGGCATTGTGTCCTGGGGACCCCCCTGTCGAGAGAGGCAGTACAAGGGTTATTATACCAAGGTGCAGAATTATGTAGACTGGATTAAGGAGACAATAGATACAATAGAAAAGTCTTAGAAAGACGAAAGATGAGGGAGAAAATACTTCTCCACTAACCATAATAACATAATCAATTTGACTGATTCAGATAATGTTTATGGAAATAAAGCCTATAATCTTGTAATCAAATGTACCAACATTAATAACAAGTGATGACATTATGACTTCATACTTCACTTTTGTATTAAAGGAATTTGCAAATCAACTGCAGAGAATGTGTGCTTTAACCAACTTAATAATAGACTGTATTTTTGTCTTTTAATCAGATACACACAAAAACATGTTTCCTTCCAGGGGCCAATAATACTTAGTTATTTCATAGTTTATACATTTACCTTTCACACTGCTTTTCAGTGCCATGTGTTTCTCTGATGAAGCAATTCATCAGATGTGTTCTCACATGTAAAACAATAACTCATGTTGTTGTTCTCCGTTTTTAAATGCAAAACAATTCAGCTGGAACAGTTATCTTAATTTATTTATGTGGATTACAAACAAGGGCTGTCATCAACCAAAGAAATTCTTAGTCGACTAACACTCACATATGATTTTGTCGACTAATCTACTTGTTGATTTACCCGACAGATCTGGAAAAGTGAGTTTCTCCACAAGGAATCACACAAAAGCACCACTTTAAATCTCGTGTTTACCAGAGATGTGCTCATGAGTTTTTTAGAAATAAGTCATTCAGCATGGAAAAAAGCATAAAATCGACTAAAGAAAACGACAGATTAGTTGACTAAAAGGTGGCAGGCCTACTAAAATCATAAATTCTTTAAAATGTTTACACCAACAGACTGGAAGAGCTGTACACCCATAAACCAAATTACATGTAATTTTTTCAATTTTTTATTTATTATTATATTTATATTTATGTATGTTTTTCTTTGACCAGATGGTAATGAGGAGGCAGGACCATGATTTTTAGCCCTCTATGTAATAAGCCACAGGGACATAGTCTCAATTTGATGTTGTTTTGTAGGCAAAAAGTACAATGTACTCAAATTACTCCTACGCTATACTAAGCAGCATACAGCTGTATCAATCAGCTGCTTCACTCAATGTTTTGATACCCAAATGTTTCACCATCACCAACATGCCTGCCGCTGAAGTCAAAGGCATTGTTTCTGTTTGCGGATGCTGAAAAAAGTCCAATAGCCCCCTCTAGTGATAGAATGAGGTTTATGGGTAAATGAGCCAGAGTTTGAAATAGGGGACATGAGAGCTAAAATTAAAAATCAAGCTAGTCTAACTTCTAAAGTTATTCTCAATAGAGAACCTCATTTGAGGTTTCTAGTTCACAAGATCGTCCTATTTCTCTATTTTTTTTATTTTTTATTTTTTTAAACAGAGTTTATTTCTGAATTTTGTTAATACAACTCTGACAATCCACTGCACAAACATGTTTGGACTGATAGATATACCCAGCCATACACCCCCCACCCATGACAATACCCAGAGGCCCCTTCAAAAGAACAAGTGTACAAAAATAAATATAAATAAATAAATACACACAAATATACAAATAAAATAAAATAGTCATAGTAAAAAAAATAAAAATAAAAATAAATAAATAAATAAAATAAAAATAAAATAAATAAACATAAATAATGATAAATTGTTAGAGGTCTAGGACAGTACACCCTATCATCTAGGGCACTAACATGCATAAAACAAGCACAGGAGTTAAGCCGAAGAGTTGAACACAAAGACAAATCTGGGGTCCTTCGAATGTTTCGTTTGAAATTTTCCTGGTCAAATATATATATATATATCTATATATATAACACATGAGAACGTGTTGATATATATAGATATATATATATGCACACACACACACCAAACTTTATTCAGCACTTTATTTCTCTATTTTTGAGGAATTATTTCCAGCATCGATCCTGTTTCAAAGTCAAGGGCTCATTTGATTTTGCCAAGACAAACAAGGCTTATTCCTGGCATTAACGCAGTGAGTTGCTAAATACTGGAAACGACAGACTTTGTGACATTAATGTTTCACTTGTATGTGAGACGTTTGCTCATACAGCAGCGGATCAGTTCACTCACGGATATAGCATTTAATCCAGAGATGGGGTGGACTTCCTTTATCGTCTTGTAAGTTTGGATGAACTTTAAAACCAATTCATATGTTGGACTTTAATTGTTTTTGCCACGAATTTCTAGCTTGATTCCAAAATTCACTGTGAATTCCTGCTATTATTGTGGAGCTGCTTCTTATATAATTGTGTGTTATCTTCTGTACAACCAATATTACAGATGAGCAGTGTGTTTTATATCCGTCTCTCAGTATGCCTCCATATATAAAGCCTTGTTAATATCATAAGGTTGCAACAGCTGTGTTGATTGTGTGACTGTGTTTGTTCTTTTTCTGTTTGCATTAACTTTGGACCAGCAGCTCAGATGACCGCAAACTGATAAACAGATCGAACTCTCTCTGTCCTTGCACCTCTCCAGGTTTCTGTGTGTGTCAGTGTCTGAGTGCTGGCGGCTGCCCGACCCAGAGCCTCTGATGCATGGGGCTGTCCAGTCCCCCCAGTATCCCGAGCCTTACTCTCCCAACCTGCAGGAGCAGTGGGACCTCAGTGTGCCCGAGGGCTACCAGATCCGACTCACCTTCACACACCTGGACATTGAAGCTTCTACAGGCTGCTATTACGACGTCCTCACAGTCAGAGCCATATTTCAACACATATGAAATCCCAAACAAAAGACCAGTGTTGTGGTGTTTGAGTTCAGAACTAACGTGTGACTCGAGTTTTGACAACCTGACTCAGGCTTGAATATTGACGACTTTATCTAGAACACTTTTTCTACCGACTACATACGCAAATCTCCACGTTTCGCAGTTATTGCCTAAGTGCTTTTGTGTATCTCAGTGTAACTAACTGCATGATTGGTATTGCAAAAGACCCTTTCTCCTTGCAGTGGTCTCTCTTTGGGAGTAATCTCACAAGGAGGGAGCCCCATATTAGTTTTTTAGAGGTTTGTCTTGCTTGGCCACCAGTGGCTCACATGGGGGTTCCCCTCCAAGTCTCAGCAACACAATCATACCTCTTCTTGGGCAAAATAGCTCATTTCCTATTTGGTGCTGTCATATAGGTAATTAGACCATTTCTTTCCCATTTGGTCCTCGCTGGGGTCAAATCCCCCCCCCCCCCCCCCCCGCCCCCCCCCAATCTCCCTTTACCCAAAACCGATGTAAATGTGTATACTAGAACAGTTTACCACATTAGTTCAACTCAAATGCCACTTGGAGGCAGTGCAACCAAACGCAACATTGCCAAATTAGTTGTGCTTCTGGCAACCAAGCCCCTTCTCATAGGCAGTATGTGACGAGTTGGAATGAGAACGTGTTGCGCCACCAGATACTTAGTAGTCCAATATTAACTCTACATTCCACTGTTTTGGTCTCCACCGACTCCTGATGGAAGTATCTGCCTCTTTAGCTAGTAAAGTTCATTAGTCGCTAACTGCCTTTCATTTGGTGCTGGGTCCGTATAGTGTACAGTGAGCTACCAGAGCTGCTGCTGCTGAAACATATGTTGATCCGAGCAGTGAGAATGAACCGAAATGGTAAACCAAAACAATGAGCTGGAAGATGCTAAAAAACCTCCATGGAGCTGAGCGGGGGATAATTCTATGTGGGTTTGTCAATACGAGCGATCCCTTTCATGCACATATTAATTTCAGCCATTGTTAATATAAAAATATTGATTATAGTGGGTAGAAATGGAGCAAACATAATTAAAAAAAGCATTTTTTTATAAACCGGTCACTATATCCTGAAAGTAGTACACGAGACAGGTAATCTGAATACAAATCATGTTCCTCTTTGTCCTCTGTTGTCCTCTGGTGCTCCTGATGTCATCTGCAGGATTTCACAGACAGGAGGAAAACAACCAGTCAAAGCCGATCTGGAGTCTGCCGTCTATGAGAGCCGGCTGTCAATCACTCACGAACTCTGATCAAACGGTCAAACTAGGCAGCACTGATCAAATATGAATCAATATTCTGTTACTGTAAGGCCTATTTCTCGCCTCAAATGTTTTCAGAAACATCTTGTAGTGTTCTGTTTAGCTGTAAAATGAGAACGTTTGTGACCCGGCAGCCATGTTGAGATCAGTTGAGGAAATACCAAGCACCGCCCACCAGCCAGAGCACAGCCAATAGGAACGCTCTATCTCTCTCTGAAATTACCTGTGATTGGCCAAAGTCTTCTGTCCCGGGCTAGATTTTATAAAGCCTGAAAACAGAGCCATGATGAGGTTCAGAAGTCTAGTTTTCTCTCAGAACACTTGAATACAATATGCTGAAAGGTTTTATATGGAGTTTTTGCCCAATGATGCCAAAAAATTGTTGCCAACTGAAGCTTTGAATAGGCCTTGAGACTCAGACTTGGACTCAAACTCAAAGATAGATGAGTCGGGATGCGACTCTGACTCAAGGTTTGGTGACTCAACTGCAACACTGCAATAAATTTGGCTTCTGATAAGCATGGTGCATTACGCAATTTTCCCTCATCATGATGAAGATTTTATCCCTTCTGTGATTCTTCAGGTTCTCTATGATGAAAAGATCCTGGGGAAGTTTTGTGGCCATGAGAACTCGGCTGATGGGCATCACCCTGGCAACGAGCCCATCCTGTCTCCAGGCAACAGACTCACCCTCACATTCCAGACAGACGGCAACAACCCAGAGCGCCACCAGAATGTGGGCTTCTCTGCTCAGTACCAGGCAATAGGTACTGTAGCACTTATCCATCCTCTGTCACTTCTTCCACTACTGAACCGCCTCCCACTAACTTAACTCTCATTATCAGACATGGATGAGTGTTCTGCACCAGAACCTGAAGACGGCTCAGGTCCACTCTGCTCTCAGATCTGCCTCAACACCCTTGGCTCATACCTCTGCTCCTGTCACCACGGCTACGAGCTTCGCCCAGATCAGCGTAGCTGTGTTTGTGAGTGTTGTACGGATACACACTTGTTATGTCTGTATGTATTACAGGTGTGAATCAGGGGGGATCGATGCTCAGCAAAACTGTTGTATCTCAATTTTCAACTGCTTTGACCCAAGCCAACGTCTATTTCAGCCAGAGATACTTGTGTCAAGGAAGTGAGCATATATGACAAATGGTTGTACAATTAGATTTGGCAGAAAAGGCTTTGCTCTCAAAGAATCTGAGCAGCAATAAAGAGTCAGCTAGAACCAATCCATGCTTAACAAACACTTTCATGAACATTAGATCTTAGTAAATGCCAATAGCAATAACAATGCCAAAATCTTAACAGCAATCGACATGTACAACCCAAGCGACAACCACTGGTGCTGAAAAATTGAGCCAACATGGAAGTGCCAAAAACTGCAGTTCTTCAAATGGCCACTTGAGGTTGACTCCAAAAGGGAGTCAATCCCCACAGACCCCCCTTTTAAAATGCCCAACTTTACAGCAGAAATAAACATATTTACAGCCCAGTAGAAAAAAGCGGTTTTGGTCTCTATAGCTAATTTCCCCTTTCATGACAACTGTACAGGGGCTGAATTTTTATACAACTCATCCATTTAAATTATATTAAGGCTTAAAGTTAGGCATAATTGAGGGTGTGGCCGCTTTGAGTGGCAGGTGGGCGCCGTATCAGGTCACTAGCTGCTAGCTGTCTGTTCTGCTGCGTCACCGGGACCAACTCAGCTCCACCGACAATCCATCTTTGCCCATTTTTGAATTAACGATGAGCTAGGCTGTGTCGTCACTGCCAAGATGGTGCCGGCCGGAGCCACGGAGACTACGTCCATATTTTACACAGTCTGTGGTACACCCGTATGAATATGATTGGATGTTACTAGTTAGCTGGTAGCTAAGCAGTTGACGAATGAGCCACTAATGGTGAAGCATGAATGAAGCAGCAGGTTGAATTTAAAGCAGCAGTGGGTAGAAACGGAGCAAATATGATTTAAAAAAAGTTATTTTTATAAAACGGTCACTATATCTTGACAGTAGTGCATGAGACAGGTAATCTGAAAACAATCATGTGTCTCTGTGTCCTCCGGTGCTCCTAATGGCATCTGCAAGATTTCACAGACCGGAGGAAAACAACCAATCAGAGCAGAGCTGAAGCCTGCCGTCTCTGAGCAGCTGTCAATCACTCGCAAACTCCCATCAAACAGTCAAACTAGGCAGCGCTGATCAAATATGAATCAATATTCTGTTACTGTAATGCCTATTTCTTGCCTAAAATGTTTTCAGAAACATCTCGTAGTGTACTGTTTAGCTGTAAAATGAGAAAGTTTGTGACCCGGCAGCCATGTTGAGATCAGTTGAGGAAATACCAAGCACCACCCACCAGCCAGAGCACAGCCAATAGGAACTCTCTCTCTGAACTGACCTGTGATTGGCCAAAGTCCGTCACGGGCTAAATTTTTTAAAGCCTGAAAACAGTTCCATGAGGAGGTGCAGAAGTCTAGTTTTCTCTCAGAACACTTGAATTACAATATGCTGAAAGGTTATTATGGGATTTTTGCCCAATAATGCCAAAAATATTCTGCCTACTGCAGCTTTAACCTGTTCCTTTACCAATTTCCCAGTATCCTGCGGCGGCGGTATATTTGATGAGCCAGAGGGACATCTGTTCAGTCCAGGATACCCTAACCCTCCACCTCATGCTGTGTCCTGTCAGTACATTATTTCTGTAGAGTCTGGATTCACTGTCGCTCTTAACTTCACTGACAACTTCCACATCGATAGCGCGGACACTGAGCAAGGTCCAATCTGTCTCCATCACTGGTTACAGGTAATGGCAAGCAGCTTTCACGGACTATATATTTTTATGTGAATAAATGGAATTAAACGGTATCACTAAAAAGCTATGTTAAACAATAAATGAGCTGTGTACCAATCCTCTCTTAAAAGGTGACCATCCCAGACAACGAGCCCATGAAGCTGTGTGGTGGAAAGAGTCCAGGTCTAATAGTCACAAACTCCAACACTGTCAGACTGGACTACCACACTGACGATGAAGGCCTGAGCAACGGCTGGAGCCTGGACTACAGCACATACAGTGAGGGAGAGAGGAATGAAATAAAGCCGATGAGCAATTAAACTGCAATTGATTGAGTGTCAAAACATTTTGGCACTCGGTGAAATACATTTTTTTTTTTCACCATCCTGTTTGATTGCAACTAGCAGTTGGGTAACTATGCAGTTGATGTCACATGTCTGCTTGTGCCTGGTGTTTCCAGGAGTGAAGTGTCCATTTCCTGGTAATGTGGCTAAAGGCAGGGTCACTCCTATCTTGACCGAATATCTCTACAGAGACTACATCTTTGCGCGCTGTGACCAAGGATACAAGCTGATGATGGTTAGATGAACCTTCACTGTTTTTTTCTTACAATGTCTAATAGAGGGAACATCTGTATTTGTCATTGTGTCGGATATAAAAACAAATATTGGCTGATGTGTCATCAGTTCCCCTCTTTACTCTGTCAGGACGGTCAGGAGGTCGAGGGTTTCTCTACCATGTGCCAAAGCAATGGACAGTGGCACCTCCCTCTGCCAGAATGCCACAGTATGTTTCCTTTAAGCTCAGACATAACATCCATTCTGAAATTCATGGAAAATGTATTGTGATTCAATCACATTCTTGATCATTTCCTGTGTCACTGGCAAAATATTAATAAGTTCTTGTTTTGTTCTTCTGCAGTAATTGATTGTGGAGAACCTGAACCTTTGCTGAATGGAGGCGTGACCTTCATGTCTGGCTTTCAGAATCAGTACCGTTCTGTTGTTCAGTATCACTGTAATGAACCATTTTACTCTCTCCTTGGTGGTATAAATGGTGAGATATTAACATATAATGTTCTATGATGTACAGTTTTAGATTTTTCCTTCCATTCCCTCCAGCCTTTGATTTCCATTAGCACAATGGTTCCCAACCTGAGGTCCGGGCCCCCCTTAGCGGGGCGCCACAGATCACTGGGGGTGCGCCAGGACTTGTGTGCTCTGAGGTTGTCAAAATTAGATTTGCACAGGTATAACTAAAAACATAATAACACACTTACTAGATAATTGTACAAAAGTCTGTATATGAAACTATTCAAAAATATTTATTTTTTTGCTACTTAGTAGGCCACATGGTGTTTAAACCCGGTATTTGTGCACAGTTGCAGATAAAGATCAGGCTACGATAATATTATTAGTCTTGTACTATTTGAAGAATTACAATAACATTTCCAATAACCCCAGAGCATTGTAAAGTCCAAAAGTCCAAATTTATTGCAAAAAGGTGTAATCATTTCCAAAATTCACAACATGTTTTTGTCTAATGAAATATTCTGCTTCAATCCATATTTGTTGGCGGTTAGCCTTTCAAAAACAACGTCTTCACTGCGGTCAAAAACCTGTTTGCTCTCCCACTTGCTGCGCACAAAGGGAGGCCCGCACCTGTATTAACGGGGCGGTCTAGCAGCAATCTAACAGCACCCTAAATTAAATTTATTTAACCACAATAACAAAAAAATATTTTGGCTCTAATATTATTACATTAAATTAAGTCGTTACAAAAAAAAAGATCACGTTTGTATCTGCATTTGCTTGGCGAATTCGTCAAGACTTCATCTCTATTTATGTTGATGATACTGACGAGTTCTACCATTAAAGAAAGTCTGATTTAATAAATAAAGATAAACTCATTTAATACACTGAATCACCTTTTTCCAATTGAGGATTTTGTTTGTGAATTTGTAATTGTTATAAGGGCGATAACGTCCGAAAATATGGGCAGGGGGCTCAGCTTTTCTTAAATACAAGTAGAGGGGGGTTTAAGGAAAATAGGTCGGGAACCACTGAAGACTCTTGAAACTTGCATGAAAATACATTATCACTGCGTGGTAAAGCTGTTTAAAGTAGCGAGATTTTAGAGTGCTATCGATTTTCAATAATGCAGATATGAATGGAAACCAATGGAAGCCTGGAAATACATTTCATACAAAACATATTTAAATCAAAATATATTTTAATCAAACTCCATGCTCTGCAGTTGTCTTCACCTGTGAGTCCGACAGAAAGTGGAGATCCAGCAACGACATCATTTTCAGACCAACATGCATACCAGGTATTGCTTTTCATTACAATAATAAAACCCTGCAAAACCTACATCTTAAACGGAACACAAAGTCTGTACTTGTGTGAAACTTTATAAAAACATATACATCTGTATCTCATCCAGTTTGTGGCCAGCCCACACAACTCATCTCCACCTATCAGAGAATCATTGGAGGCAGTGACGCTCCAGACGATACCATCCCCTGGCAAGTGATGCTGAGTATAGATGGAGGCAGAGGAGGAGGCATGGTGATTGGAGACCGCTGGATAATGACTGCAGCTCATAACGTAATGCATGATGGAAATGTAGTACCAAACGAGACTGTACGGGTAAGTGTGCTACTATAATGTTATCTCTGTGCCAATTGCCGCCATGATTTTGAATCAACATTAATTTCTTTCTATGCTGTTGATTTGCAGATTTACATGGGGCTTACTAATGTTAATGCCTTGATGAACTCTCCTACGTATGCTGCCTCGATCCACACTCACCCTTTATACAACAACCCCAACCACGTTGACTTCAACCATGACATTGCCTTGATCAAAATACGAGACCCAATCACATTCAACTCATCTGTTATGCCAATATGTTTGCCAGCAGAGGGCGCCACATACGTCACTGGCACGATGGGGTAAATAAACAACTGCTGGGTTTCATTTCATAATGCTATGTAATCCATTTCATGTTATTACCAGCCGTGACGCTGGTATTGTTTTCACCTTGTGAGTCTGTGTGTGAGGCAAAATGTGGTCCTGGAGACACCTACTGTAGTGGGAACTACCTCAGATGCGGTTTTTAATACTTTGCCAGGAGTTTATATTTCTGTCAGTCTGTGGACAGATATTGTCACCATGATAGTGTCGCATCCATACAAGATGCAGTACGAAACTTAACAGGCGTGTAATTGAGAGGATGGGTGTGGTCCGAGCAAGGGCACTGGAAGTAGTGGGATAGGAATTTGGGACGCCTTTACGCCCCTGGTCCGATTTGGCGTCTATGATGTATCACATGATGTATCTGGATGTAGATGGTGTCTAGTTTTATTTTATTTTTTCCACTTTAAGTTTTGGAAACACTTTAGTGGGAAATACCACAGAAGCGTTTTTTTAGACCTTTGCCAGGTGTTTATATTTTTGTAGACAGATTTTGTGACCGTAAGTGTCGAAAAGTGCAAGATGCAGTCATGAAAGTTGACTAGTGTGTAGTTCAGATCAAAATGAAGAAAGAAAATATGTGTGGTCCGAGCAAGGGTGTGATCCCATTGTAAGATGGTCTCTAGATTTACATTACTTTTTTCTGAATTCACTATGAGTGTCTTGTCTTCTACATTTTTTTTCAGACTGGTGTCAGGCTTTGGCATAACAGAAACTGACAAGCGACGGATTTTAACAAATAAGATGAAGTATGTGCAAGTCCCTGTGGTGGAGCAGGAGGCATGCAGTGATTCAATCACTGAGTTGAAGAAGAAAAGGGTCTCTGTGCCAATTTTGACAAATAACATGTTTTGTGCTGGAGTCCCTGAAGGGGGGAAGGACTCCTGCCAAGGTGACAGTGGAGGCCCCTACGCCCTGAGAGACGATGGACGGTTCTGGGCTGCTGGGATTGTCAGCTGGGGGTTTGACTGCGGACAGCGGGGAACATATGGAGTCTATACCAGAGTCATCAACTACATAGACTGGATCAACAAGACTATGCAGGAGAACTGAATTTTACAGTAATTCAATACAATGTGATGTAAAGGTGTTGACGAAACCAAACATCTACAATAAAATAAGAAAAGAGAAATCATTTTGCTCGAAATATACTCTTTCTGCATTGTCACAAAAAAAGCTATGAAGTGAGATAATCTTCCAGTTGACAATAAAATCATCAAATACAAATTTCTACCTATTATTTGAACCATTACAAAACTTCCTAAAACTATTGAACGAATATCATACTGATTGTAAAGTCACCGCATTGTATTAAAATCTCTCAAAAGATTAGTCACAGATCTTTTCTCTGGTAAAGATAACAGGATTAGTTTCCACTTCAGCTCCATTTTAACAACTTGGTATTTGTCGGTCAATGTATTGTACAGAAACTCTAATCATTCTTCTAGTTTGGTTAGTCAGAGTTATTGAGTCATATTGGCCCTGTTTTTCTCCACTTTTTCCACTCCACCTGCAATTATTTTTTGCCAAGACAAACAAATCCTGAAGGTTAGATTCCATTGCAAAATACTACAAATCACAGCCTGTGTGACATTAATGGTCCATTTGAGCACAAGACATTTCACCTAAAACTGCAGTCTCACAGAGATAAACGTATTGCAGACATGGGATGGACCTACTGTGTTATATGGTAAGCTTGCTCAAATTCTTTCACCTTCATGTTGCATGTTTTAGTGAATTTTCTTTTTCATGAATTTCTATCTTGATAACAAACTGGAACTACACTACAGCACTGTCTATGAGCACATTTTATATACTATATATATGTATATATAGTATATTTTACTGTATATTATACTGTATATAAACCGAAGCAGTACCATGTAGTTGCAAAAGTTAAACATGTTTGTGTCATTGTTCATTTTCTTTTAGCATAAACTTTGGATTAGTAAAATCTTTCTGTTTACCCACAATTTCAGGTTTCTGTGCTTGTCAGTGAGTGAGTGCTTGCTGCTGCCCAATGAGCCAGAAATATCTGGAGAGATCCAGTCCCCTCAATATCCCCTGCCTTACCTTCCCAACCAGCTGAGGATGTGGACCTTCGGGTCTCCCGAGGGCTACCAGATGCAGTTGTCCATAACACACCTGGATATTAAAGCTTCTCCGGGCTGCAATCAAGACTCTTTGACGGTCAGGGCCATATTTAAACCTAATATTATACAATAGTCTAAACAATAGATCAGTGTTTTCCAAGTCTAATATTTATTACTTCACTTTGACTTGAGCATCTGTCTGGCCATCCTAACTGATGTACAGTAAACCTGATGATAGAGTATGGCACAAAAAGGGCGAGTCCATTATTTTCGTTATTTTGAGGTTTTTATATCATTTTGTAGCTTCCCAGTGGTGTTCCTTATATATTCAAAAACGAACATTCAAATTTTGGTTAAGTATTTCAGCCCGTTCTCATTCCCAGGGCGACGCTTTGTCACCGCCGTCAGTGCCACACAAGGCAGCCTATAGCGCCGGAATGCAAATCACCTGGCTTTTCTACTACTAATTACTATTTTATGAATGAAGTCTGGTGGCTTTGAACACGGCTTCAGTTCTTAGTCAGAAAGGGCTGTCTGATGGCATTGTAAAGCTGTGAACATATTCTGAATTTTTTAGGTGGCTAATATACCTTTTTCTGCAGCTTCCGTCCACAGAAGCGTTACCTCGCCATCAGACAGGGGAACTGAAGCCGTTATATAGCTTTCTTCAAAGCCACCAGACTCTTCACAAAAATGACAGTTTTACTTCACAGAACATGAGTATACAGTATATACAACCTCACTTCAAAAAATCTGAAGTAACCCTTTCAGTTATTTCCAAACTTAGCACAGCTAACTTTGACGCCGCTAGCCCGCCAGCCGTCACTGCTTTTTGCTAAGTGTGCATTTCCATTTGAAAAAAAACAAACGGAAAATTTAACTCAAATCAAAGTGACTGGACCAATATAATATACATCCATGGTTTGAACTTGTTGAGGACTTGACTCGGACTTGATGTTTGGTGCCTAAAATGGGCTGTTCGAGTGTATTACATCCTGTCCTCATGCACAAATGTTTTGCAATTCAGTGTTCTGCTTAAAGCAAGACTATGCTACTTTTGAAAGAATACATTTTACAAATGAAAAGTTTAAATCTTAAGCAATAAAACACACCATTGCTCAATTCAATACACTGAGGAGTTTTGGTGCTACAGCCTTACTTGGTCTGGGATGACCAGTAGCATATGGTGGCTAATGTTAGCAAACTTTAGGTAAATATTGCTGTATAACGCACATCACTGAGTAACTTCACTGTATGACTCTTCTTCACTTGTGCTACTGTCACATTAGTTAAACATTTTAACGAAAAGCCAAACAATAGCTTAGCATTTGGCCTCATCGTCATTTGCAGCCACAAAAGTTGCATCTTGCTTGAACTGACCTAGATGGAACTGCATTTGTTAGGGAGTGACTCGTCATATAGTTTTACAATATCTTACACTTTTCAGGTTCTCTATAAAGAAAAGGTCCTGGGGAAGTTTTGTGGCCAGGAAAATTCCACTGATCATCCCGGCACAGAGACGATCTTTTCTCCAGGCAACGAAGTGACTCTCATATTCAGAGCAAGTGACTTCTCTCCACAGCTCCAACAGCACATTGGCTTCTCTGCTACCTACAAGGCTATAGGTACAGCTTTTCTGGTCACTGCCCTCTTCTCTACAATGCATTATGTCCCCTAACCTTCAAGAGAAATTCCACTTTAAAACATGAATAACATGGGGCCTTTCCAGGCATTTTGGTCAGTATGATTGATATCAGCAAACATATACGTATAACAACATTACCCTTACGAAAAAGTAGTAGACTTCAATTTACTGTTATGAAGTATACTTAAGTTAAGTTCAAGTATACTTTATGTAGTAAGTATACTAATATCAATGTACAAGTAAAAGTATATTTGTAAGTGTACTACTTCAATCTTGGGACTAAATTGGCCCACTTTTTAGTTTATAAAAGTATACTTTTAAGTGTACTTTAAGTGTAAAAATAGTAATCTTTGAGTGCACAACTAGTTTACATCTAAGTTATATTTTGTAAAGCATGCTATACTATGAAGTGAATTTATAGGTATACTGTTATAGTATACTAGTTACGTATTTGTAGCTCACGTTTTAGTTTATGAAAGTACACTTTAAAGTATATTCTCAGTAAACTACTAGTTTAATAGTTTTAACTGCAAGTATACTTAAAAAAAATGTTTTTCTCGCATGTCTCCACAGTAAACGGAGAATACAAAGACGTAGAAAGCCAAATATACTTATACTTTTCTCTGTACTTGTCAGTAAAAACCAAGTATACTTATACTTTTCTCTGTACTTGTCAGTATAAACCAAGTATACTTAGACTTTTCTGTATACTTCTCAGTATAAACCAAGTATACTTAGACTTTTCTGTATACTTCTCAGTATAAGCCAAGTATACTTAAGTATAATTTTGTCAGGAATATCTCTGATAACTACATAAAAAGAAAACTGAAAGCATACTCTCTTATTTTAAGTCTAAAAGAAGCATACTAATGGCACACTTGAATAAACATCTTTTTGGTAAGGGTATCTCTTTAATCTGGAAATAATCAAAGAATCAATCAGTGAATTCACCATGACTTCTGTCATCGTCCTCTAGGATGTGATCAATCATTAAGCAGCTCCAAAATGTGTCTCTCTCTATTGATGAAATTATAACAGTCTTGATTGTGTGTTGATCTGCGGGACTTCTTCAAATTCTACAACTGTAGATATGTGCGTAATGTTTTGTTATCATGTCCTTTCCAGCAGTGAAATGTCCATTTCCGGGGAATGTGGCTAAATGCAGTGTGACTCCTGTCTAACTGAATATTTCTACATATGTGTGACCTGTGACCAAGGATACAAGCTGATGATCTCTGGCAAAATATTAATATGTCCTTGTTTTGTTCTTCTGCAGTAATTGATTGTGGAGAACCTGAACCTGTGCTGAACGGAGGCATGACCTTCCTGTCTGGCTTTCAGAATCGGTACGGTTCTGTTGTTCAGTATCACTGTAATGAACCATTTTACTCTTTCCCTGGAGGCGCAAATGGTGAGATATTTATATATCATTACAAAAATATCATTAATAAAAATTAGCATTTTTAATATAGCTTAACTAAAAATAAATGCCACCATCTTGTTCCCTCTGGTCTTCAGTTAGTTTCACCTGTGAAGCCGACAGGAAGTGGAGATCCAACCACAGTGATGTCATTCCAACATGTTTACCTGGTATTGAAAGCCTGTGATACCTAATCTAAGACACTTTAATTCAAACATGAAGTCTGTGTCTGTGTGAGCTTAAGTTATGTCTGTCTCATCCAGTTTGTGGCAAGCCCACAAAACTCATCTCCGCCTATGAGAGGATCATTGGAGGCAGGTACGCTCCAGACGATACCATCCCCTGGCAAGTGATGCTGAGTATAGATGGAAGCAGAGGAGGAGGCATGGTGATTGGAGACCGCTGGATAATGACTGCAGCTCATAACGTAATGTATGATGGAAATGTAGTACCAAACGAGACTGTACGGGTAAGTGTGCTACTATAATGTTATCTCTGTGCCCGTTGCCGCCATGATTTTGGATCAACATTAATTTCCTTCTGTGCTGTTGATTTGCAGGTTTACATGGGGCTTACTAATGTTAATGCCTTGATGAACTCTCCTGTGTTTGCTGCCTCGATCCACCCTCACCCTTTATACAACAACCCCAACCACGTTGACTTCAACCATGACATTGCCTTGATCAAAATACAAGACCCAATCACATTCAACTCATCTGTTATGCCAATATGTTTGACAGCAGAGGGCGCCACATACGTCACTGGCACGATGGGGTAAATAAACAACTGCTGGGTTTCATTTCATAATGCTATGTAATCCATTTCATGTTATTACCAGCCGTGACGCTGGTATTGTTTTCACCTTGTGAGTCTGTGTGTGAGGCAAAATGTGGTCCTGGAGACACCTACTGTAGTGGGAACTACCTCAGATGCGGTTTTTAGTACTTTGCCAGGAGTTTATATTTCTGTCAGTCTGTGGACAGATATTGTCACCATGATAGTGTCGCATCCGTACAAGATGCAGTACGAAACTTAACAGGCGTGTAATTGAGAGGATGGGTGTGGTCCGAGCAAGGGCACTGGAAGTAGTGGGATAGGAATTTGGGACGCCTTTACGCCCCTGGTCCGATTTGGTGTCTATGATGTATCACATGATGTATCTGGATGTAGATGGTCTCTAGTTTTATTTATATTCTCCACTTTAAGTTTTGGAGACACCTACTGTAGTGGGAAATACAACAGAAGTGTTTTTTAGACCTTTGCCAGGTCTGTGGACAGATTTTGTGACCGTGATAGTGCAAAGATGCAGTCATGAAAATTTACCAGTGTGTAGTTGAGATCAAAATGAAGAAAGAAAATGTGTGTGGTCCGAGCAAGGGCGCCGTAAGTAGGGGGGTAGGAAGTGGAAAAACCTTTCGCCCCTGGCCCGATTTGGCATCACGGCTGGTGTGATCCCATTGTAAGATGGTCTCTAGTTTTACATTGTATTTAAATCTTTGTTTTATTTTTTTGCCTTGTTGTAAATCTTGTCCAGCTTCTAGACAGGAGACTGATTTGCTTTTTTCTGAATTCACCATGAGTGTCTTGTCTTCTACATTTTTTTTCAGACTGGTGTCAGGCTTTGGCATAACAGAAACTAACAAGCGACGGATTTTAACAAATAAGATGAATTATGTGCTACTCCCTGTGGTGGAGCAGGAGGCATGCAGTGATTCAATCACTCGGTTGAAGAAGAAAAGGGACTATGTGCCAGTTTTGACAAATAACATGTTTTGTGCTGGAGTCCCTGAAGGGGGGAAGGACTCCTGCCAAGGTGACAACGGAGGCCCCTACGCCCTGAGAGACGATGGACGGTTCTGGGCTGCTGGGATTGTCAGCTGGGGGGTTGACTGCGGACAGCGGGGAACATATGGAGTCTATACCAGAGTCATCAACTACATAGACTGGATCAACAAGACTATGCAGGAGAACTGAATTTTACAGTAATTCAATACAATGTGATGTAAAGGTGTTGACGAAACCAAACATCTACAATAAAATAAGAAAAGAGAAATCATTTTGCTCGAAATATACTCTTTCTGCATTGTCACAAAAAAAGCTATGAAGTGAGATAATCTTCCAGTTGACAATAAAATCATCAAATACAAATTTCTACCTATTATTTGAACCATTACAAAACTTCCTAAAACTATTGAACGAATATCATACTGATTGTAAAGTCACCGCATTGTATTAAAATCTCTCAAAAGATAAGTCACAGATCTTTTCTCTGGTAAAGATAACTGGATTAGTTTCCACTTCAGCTTACCAAAACCTTCCATCATAAGAACTTGGTATTTGTCGGTCAATGTATTGTACAGAAGCTCTAATCATTCTTCTAGTTTGGTTAGTCAGAGTTATTGAGTCATATTGGCCCTGTTTTTCTCCACTTTGTACCTGCAATTATTTTTGCCAAGACAAACAAACCCTGAAGGTTAAATCCTATTGCAAAATACTACAAATCACAGCCTGTGTGACATTAATGGTCCATTTGAGCACAAGACATTTCACCTAAAACTGCAGTCTCACAGAGATAAACTTATTGCAGACATGGGATGGACCTACTGTGTTATATGGTAAGCTTGCTCAAATTCTTTCACCTTCATGTTGCATGTTTTAGTGAATTTTCTTTTTCATGAATTTCTATCTTGATAACAAACTGGAACTACACTACAGCACTGTCTATGAGCACATTTTATATACTATATATATATATATATATATATATATATACAGTATATATACTGTATATAAACCGAAGCAGTACCATGTAGTTGCAAAAGTTAAACATGTGTGTGTTATTGTTCTTTTTCTTTTAGCATAAACTTTGGATTAGTAAAATCTTTCTGTTTACCCACAATTTCAGGTTTCTGTGCTTGTCAGCGAGTGAGTGCTTGCTGCTGCCCAATGAGCCAGAAATATCTGGAGAGATCCAGTCCCCTCAGTATCCCCTGCCTTACCATCCCAACCAGCAGGAGACCTGGGTCTTCTTGTCTCCCGGGGGCTACCAGATGCAGCTGTCCATAACACACCTGGATATTAAAGCTTCTCCGGGCTGCAATCAAGACTCTTTGACGGTCAGGACCATATTGAAACCTAATATTATACAATAGTCTAAACAATAGATCAGTGTTTTCTAAGTCTAATATTTATTACTTGACTTTGACTTGAGCATCTGTCTGGCCATCCTAACTGGTGTACAGTAAACCTGATGGTAGAGTATGGCACAAAAAGGGCGAGTCCATTATTTTCATTATTTTGAGGTACTTATATCATTCTGTAACTTCCCAGTGGTGTTCCTTATACATTCAAAAACGAACATTCAAATTTTGGTTAAAGTATACCTTTTTCTGCAGCTTCCGTCCACAGACGCGTTACCTCGCCGCCAGACAGGGGAACTGCTTAACGCAAGACTGCAACTTTTGAAGGAATATTTATCATTTACAAATGAAAAGTTTAAATCTTAAAGGGACTGTTTGTAAGAATCAGAAATGCTTGTTAACACCGACACCTGTAGGCGTTAAGTCAACGCAAGTCAGCGTCGGGCTCGCGCTTGCTCGCTCTAAATAGACATGAACGAGCATCGCTCAAAACAGTGAGGCGACAGATGTCAGCTAAAAACCTAATACCACTTTATATTTCACCTGCTTGGCAGTAATGTTAGCTGACCAGACGGAGATCTCTCCATGAATCACTGCTGATCCTAGCGTTGGCTTTTCCTGCTTCAGCCTCCCGACCGCGGCCGGAGGGAGACACTGGCACCCAGTCAGAGACGATAACGTTTCTCGCTGCGGAGCCCCGTCACTTCACAAGACACAGAAAACCTCTGTTGGTCTGGAGGAGCTGCAGCATTTATTTCTGCATCAACGTCCACTGTACATTTACTAGATATTCTCAGAGCTGCGAAGTCTTCTGCAGTGTGTAGTGTGCCCGCATGCACGTGTGGTGGAGCGAGCTCAGTGAAGGCTAGCAGGCAGAGGAGCAGAGTACAGCAGAGACTCCGGCCCTGGAGACCAAAGCTATGGTCAGCGGCCAACACTGTTTTGCAAGACGGGCTTCACTAGATATAACTTTGCGGTTTTGTTTTTTTCCGTGTAGTTTGTGTTGGAGTCTGAGTCTGAACAGCGTAGCCATACGCGAACGCGCATATGCGACCGCGCATGGGACACCAACCCGGGTGATTTATACATGTAAGAAGTTACAAACAGTCCCTTTAAGCAATAACACACACCATTGCTCAATTCAATAGACTCAAGAGTTTTGGTGCTACAGCCTTACTTGGTCTGGGATGACCAGTAGCTTATGGTGGCTAATGTTAGGAAACTTTAGGTAAATATTGCTGTATAACGCACATCACTGAGTAACTTCACTGTATGACTCTTCTTCACTTGTGCTAATGTCACATAAGTTAAACATTTTAACGAAAAGCCAAACAATAGCTTAGCATTTGGCCTCATCGTCACTTGCAGCCACAAAAGTTGCATCTTGCTTGAACTGACCTAGATGGAACTGCGTTTGTTAGGGAGTGACTCGTTATATAGTTTTACAATATCTTACACTTTTCAGGTTCTCTATAAAGAAAAGGTCCTGGGGAAGTTTTGTGGCCAGGAAAATTCCACTGATCATCCCGGCACAGAGACGATCTTTTCTCCAGGCAACGAAGTGACTCTCATATTCAGAACAAGTGACTTCTCTCCACAGCTCCAACAGCACATTGGCTTCTCTGCTACCTACAAGGTTATAGGTACAGCTTTTCTGGTCACTGCCCTCTTCTCTACAATGCATTATGTCCCCTAACCTTCAAGAGAAATTCCACTTTAAAACATGAATAACATGGGGCCTTTCCAGGCATTTTGGTCAGTATGATTGATATCAGCAAACATATACATATAACAAAAAAGTAGTAGACTTCAATTTACTGTTATGAAGTAAACTTAAGTTAAGTTCAAGTATACTTTATGTAGTAAGTATACTAATATCAATGTACAAGTAAAAGTATATTTGTAAGTGTACTACTTCAATCTTGGGATTAAATTGGCCCACTTTTTAGTTTATAAAAGTATACTTTTAAGTGTACTTTAAGTGTAAAAATAGTAATCTTTGAGTGCACAACTAGTTTACATCTAAGTTATATTTTGTAAAGCATGCTATACTAGAAGTGAATTTATAGGTATACTGTTATAGTATACTAGTTATGTAATTGTAGCTCACGTTTTAGTTTTAAAGTATACTCTCAGTACTCTCAGTTGATGTTTTGTGATGAGATAAAAAAAAAAAATGTTTTTCTCGCATGTCTCCACGGTGAACGGAGAATGCAAAGACGTAGAAAGCCAAGTATACTTAGACTTTTCTCTGTACTTCTCAGTATAAGCCAAGTATACTTAAGTATAATTTTGTCAAGTATATCTATGATAACTACATAAAAAGAAAACTGAAAGCATACTCTCTTAGTTTAAGTCTAAAAGAAGTATACTAATGGCACACTTGAATAAATATCTTTTTGGTAAGGGTATCTTTTTAATCTGGAAATAATCAAAGAATCAATCAGTGAATTCACCATGATTTCTGTCATCGTCCTCTAGGATGTGATCAATCATTAAGCAGCTCCAAGATTTGTCTCTCTCTATTGAGGAGATTGTAACTGTAGATATGTGCTTAATGTTTTGTTATCATGTCCTTTCCAGCGGTGAAATGTCCATTTCCGGGGAATGTGGGCTAAATGCATTGTGACTCCTGTCTATCTGAATATTTCTACATCTGTGTGACCTGTGACCAAGGATACAAGCTGATGACAGTTTTTTTTCTCTGGCAAAATATGAACAAGTTCTTGTTTTGTTCTTCTGCAGTAATTGATTGTAGAGAACCTGAACCTTTGCTGAATGGAGGCGTGACCTTCCTGTCTGACTTTCAGAATCGGTACGGTTCTGTTGTTCAGTATCACTGTAATGAACCATTTTACTCTTTCCCTGGGGGCGCAAATGGTGAGATATTTATATATCATTACAAAAATATCATTAATAAAAATTAGCATTTTTAATATAGCTTAACTAAAAATAAATGCCACCATCTTGTCCCCTCTGGTCTTCAGTTAGTTTCACCTGTGAAGCCGACAGGAAGTGGAGATCCAACCACAGTGATGTCATTCCAACATGTTTACCTGGTATTGAAAGCCTGTGATACCTAATCTAAGACACTTTAATTCAAACATGAAGTCTGTGTCTGTGTGAGCTTAAGTTATGTCTGTCTCATCCAGTTTGTGGCAAGCCCACAAAACTCATCTCTACCTATCAGAGGATCATGGGAGGCAGTGACGCTCCAGACGATACCATCCCCTGGCATGTGCTAGTGAAAGTACATAAACAAAGCGGAGGAGGCATGGTGATTGGAGACCGCTGGATAATGAGTGCAGCTCATGTCCTAACACTGGAAGATAAACCAGCATCAAACGAGACTGTACGGGTAAGTGTGCGACTATAAGTGTTATCTTTCTGCCCATTTCCTCCATGTTTTTGAATTAACATTTATTTACCTCTATGCTGTTGATTTGCAGATTTACATGGGACATACTGATGTTGATACCCTGATGGGCTCTCCTGTGTTTGCTGCCTCGGTCCACACTCACCCTCAATACGACTACACCAACTTCAACAATGACATTGCCTTGGTCAAACTTCAAAACCCAATCACATTCAACTCATCCGTCATGCCCATATGTTTGCCAGCAGAGGGTGCCACATACGTCACTGGCGCGATGGGGTAAAGAAACAACTGAGAGTTCTCATTTCATAATACTGTATAATCTATTTTATATGACATTATATATTTTATCCATTTTAGTTTTGTGAAATCAATCATTTTACCTTGCATTGAAATCTTTTTTGCTTTTTTTTCCCTCGTTGTGCCAAATTGTGAATCTTGTCCAGCTTCTGTGCGGAAGACTATGATTAACTTTTTTCTATTGAGTTCACCATAACTGTCTCTTCTACATTTTTTTCAGACTGACGTCAGGCTTTGGCAGTTTACAAACCAAGCTGCGGTACGTGGAAATCCCTGTGGTGGATCAGCAGACATGCAGTAGTAGTGGATCACCTGTGACAGGTAACATGTTTTGTGCTGGAGTCCCTGAAGGGGGGAAGGACGCCTGCGGTGGTGACGGTGGAGGCCCCTACGCCCTGAGAGACGATGGACAGTTCTGGGCTGCTGGTATTGTCAGCTGGGGGCCTGGCTGTGGAGAGCCAGGAAAATATGGGGTCTATACCAGAGTCGCCAACTACATTGACTGGATCAAGAAGACTATGCAGGAGAACTGAATTTACTATATTTCATCACTAAGTTAATAAAACTTGTGTACTGAACAAAACCAGAAACCAAATAAATATAGCTAAATAAAAACAAATGAGGACGAATAACTTGGCTCATATTATTTATTTTATGTGTTATTTATTTTATGTTTATTTACATATACAGCAGACATGGAGCAACATTATCATTCATTCGGAGCCGTGTTTGTGTCCATATGATGAATGTAAGTCCAATATTTACTCTTTTTCTAACTCTGGTTTAGTCTCCACCCAATCCTGAGGTAAATATCTCAGGAGCCTACTATTCTATATACAATATACAATATTTCTGGATAGTCACACAACATACATAGGGGAAACCGGGGTTACTTTAATTGCAACATAAATGTTACATAACACACACATCACCTTGCTTATAGTGAAGAGTTCAAGCTAGCTAGCGAGCTAATATTGCTATCTATAATGTTATTATCCTAACAAAGTCAAACAATTATTATTTTTTTTGACTGTTGGTTAGCTATAATGTCATACATAGTTAGATTTTCGTGTGTGTATACAACAGTATTTTTCCGGGAATGTTACCACAGACACCCATTTCATAATACTGCAGATGTGTACATATTGCAGTAGGGAATGGGAATGTGACGTCACCGACAGCAAGTCGGCCATTTTTGAAGGACAAAGGGTGAAAGTGCCTTTTGCTGGCTGTTTATCGCAAGTGTCAAAAGGTAACAAAACACTGCATAAGTATTCCACTAGCATAACATTAGCTAACTTATCTTTGTCCGGATGATGTGTAGTTTGCATTTGGCTTGTAGATTTGAAGGTCATATACCTACCCGTTTGTAAATTGGACATTGGCCTCCAAAGATTTACATATTTTGAACTGCTGACAGGTGTTCACTAATGCCAAAACACATCAGTGACCGTAATGGGTGGCAAGCTGTTAAGGTCCTCCTAATTCGTAAGGATCGATATCATGAACTAACTTGAATATTATAATTTATCGCCCCTTTGCCTCTGTCAGTTGTCTTTCACATGTACTTTAAACATTTCTGATGATGAACCGGAGGAAAACAACCAGTCAGAGCCGAGCTGGGCAGCTGTCAATCACTTACAAACTCTGATCAAACAGTCAAACTGGGTAGCGCTGCTACTGTAATGACTAATACTCTACTCAAATGTTTTCAGAAACATCTTGTAGTGTACTGTTTAACTGTAAAATGAGAAAAGTTTGTGACCCGGCAGCCATGTTGAGATCACTTGAGGAAATACCAAGCACCGCCCACCAGCCGGAGCACAGCCAATAGGAACGCTCTCGCTCTCTGAAATGACCTCTGATTGGCCAAAGTCTCCCGTCATGGGCTAGATTTTTTAAAGCCTGAAAACAGAGCCATGAGGAGGTGCAGAAGTCTAGTTTTCTCTCAGAACACTTGAATTACAATATGCTGAAAGGTTGTTATGGAATTTTTTGCCCAATGATGCCAAAAAAACTCTGCCTACTGCAGCTTTAAAAGACATTTATTTCATGAAAATCTTCGAGATTGACACATTAAAACTTAAAAACCATCTTGTGTCCATAGTCACCCATGATGACCTGCCCTGTACTGCTCTCTCATTGGAGGATCCTGTCTGCTCAGGTTCACGCTCTCTCTCCTTCACTGCGCATGCGCCCGACAGCGAGACAGCTCCCGCACTACCTCAATAGTTTACTATCAAATTATTTTAAAGCCTGTTAACTGCTGTACAGCTATTGTACATTATGGATATAGGATGAAAGAAAGGCTGTAAAATACTCTGTAGAGATGCAATGAGCTGTTGTTAGCTGTTGAAATCAAAAGTGAAAGTGCTTTTGTGCTTTTGCAGCACATTGTTTCACTTTTATCTTGTTGTTGCAGCAAATCAACGTTAGCTTTTAAACTTTAATTCTTATAAAAGCACAGAAACGAGACGCCATGATGATGATTGAAGTGCTTTTGTTTGGATACTTCCTGACGTGCGTTTGTGGTAAGAGCAGTATAATCGTGTTCATGTTGATACAGCTCTGAATGATGTTGGATAGAAACGCAGTAAAAATAAATTGACCTTCAGATTGTGGAGCTCAGTGGTAGGCTACACTTTTTTAGAGAAGTATTCACAATGTCTTATAGAGCTTATTTCGTCTGTGTGAATTCCTGGGACACTTCCTGGAAAGAACCGTGTAATTATTGGTAAAATACAGTGTTCATTTTGTACACTTCCTGGTATTAATTGAATCAAATTAACTTCTGATCTAGTCTAACCTATATTTTAGGCTATACAGTCTATGCTCTAAGTACATAATTTGTCTAAATGTATGTTAACAGTTCAACATATATGAAGAAAAACGTTTTCAGTAAATTAATGAATATTTAATAAGATTTAAATGGAGCAGTTTGTTAAAGTCTCAGGTAATCAACAATTTATTTTAGGTTTAACACAACTAAACAAACTAAAATTAAAAATAATAATAATTTCAAAAAAAATAATCAGATTTTTTCTTAAAGGGACTGTTTGTAAGAATCAGAAATGCTTGTTAAAGGGACTATTTGTAACTTTCAGAATTGCTTGTTAACAGCGACACCTGTGGCCGTTAAGTCAACGAAAGTCAGCGTCGGGCTCGCGCTTGTGCTCGCTCTAAATATACCTGAACGAGCATCGCTCAAAACAGTGAGGCGACACACGTCAGCTAAAACCACAATATCACTCTATATTTCAGCTGCTTGGCAGTAATGTTAGCTGACCAGACGAAGGTCTCTCCATGAATTGGGGCTGATCCTAGTGTTGGCTTTTCCTGCTTCAGCCTCCGGGGCTGAAGCAGGAAATGCGGGTCGGTGCCGGGGCTGAAGCAGGAAGAGAAATATTATCGTCTCCCGACTGCGCCCACAGGGAGACACCGGCACCCGGTCAGAGACGATAACGTTTCTGGCTGCGGAGCCCCGTCACTTCACAAGACATGGGACACCTCTGTTGGTCTGGAGGAGCTGCAGCATTTATTTCTGCACGAACGTCCACTGTACATTTACTAGATATACTCAGAGCTAAACTAAATCTTCTGCAGTATGTAGTGTGCGCGCATGCACGTGTAGAGGTGGAGCGAGACAGCGAGAACACGCGCGGTGTGTGAGTGAAGGCAAGCAGGCAGAGGAGCAGAGACTCCGGCCACACGTGAGCGCGCATATTTTTGCAAGACGGGCTTCACTAGATACAACTTTGCGGTTTTAGTGCTTCCGGGTAGTTTGTGTTGGAGTCTGAGTCTGAGCAGCGTAGCCACACGCGAGCGTGCATGGGACACCGACCCAGATTGATTAATTTGTGTAAGAAGTTACAAACAGTCCCTTTTGATAGTAGTCTTTTCTTTATCTTAGATTTTTTTTTTAAACCTTGCCCTTGTTTCTCAGCTGACGGGGTTGCAGATGTGGTACTTGACTGCACGCTGGTGGAGGAGGGAGTCGGACTTGGTGGAATGGGAGGTGGCACACAATTCACACGGACTCCAGCCACTCTTGTCTTAAGAGACGTCGCAGTGGCTCCTGACGAATCACTCGAAACACTCACTCCGTTTTTGCCGCCTTCGATCCCTGACCCAGATGCCATCCTGTTAGAAGTCACAGGTTCGCCCTGCCTTCTCTACATAGAAAGTTTGGTTTAATATAAGCACTACCTTGTGTTGAACATCTTCTATCATCCCTCTGTGTCAGTGTCGTCACCTGAGATCCCTGATGCACATGTGTTGCTCCACGCCGACTGCAATGAGCAGGAGGTGACGTGCGAAATAAGCCGTTACTCACCTCATGGATCCCAAGAAAGTTCAGAACCAGCTTATTTCATGGTTTCTATTAATGTGGAGGGAGTTGAGTTCAGCACTGCGTTGATTCTGCAGACTTTGGCGGTGGAGAAGGACCAGTCAACTCTCATACAAAACAAACTGGGCCTGCCTCTTGGCCAGTCGGGAACTCTTCTGACTGAGGGTGAGATCCAGAGTTTAATATCCCGTTTAATCTTTTCATTGAATGGTTCATATTATCGTTCTCACTAATGTTTTCCTCTGCTGTTGTGTTTGCTTTCTGTCCCTCAGTGATATTCTTGGTGTTTTCCAACATAAAGTCTGTATCTGCCCATCTGAGAAGCGATGTTCTCCTCAACTGTGGCTTCAAGCAGCAGGAGATACCTTTAGCGCAGGAAGTGGCCGTTGAATGGCGACTGCAACACAAGGGGAAAGGGGGGAAAGTGCTTGAAATGAAGACGAGGCTGGATGAGGCAGAAGGGAGCACAGTGGGTGAGTGCTGTTTGAACAGGTGTGCCCTCTTCTGGTTTATCCAGGGTCTTTAGGTCAGGGCGGCTTCTTGCAGCTCTGAGAGTGACAGCACTGATGATGTTGAAGATGGTACATTAGTGGCTTCAGTGGCATGGAAGTTCATGAATAAATAAATGCAAATGGACTCTAAATGCTAATTTATAGTGAGGCTTTGAGGACAATGTTGGCAAATTTCACAATCTCAAAAGGAGTCTTGCCAAGTGGCTGTTTTGACATTAAACCAAAATAAACTTTAACTCTACATATTTGGGGTCAGGCTGTTCTCATACAACATTTGTCGCTATACCTACGAAAAGTAATGCGCTGTAATTGTTATATATTTGTATGAAACAAACAACGAACACCGCATACAGTAGGTAGGAGGTCGGGGTGGATGGGTGGGTCAAAAAACGACAGACTTTCGCCCAGGAGGGTGTTTGTACCCCGTGTGAAAGAGACATCAGCGTTGATTTATTTGTCACGTAATGTAACTTCCGTACTTAAGTTAAATCATTTCCAAAGTTATTTTAGCCCAAACCATCAAACTAAGTAGATTTGTTGCCTCAAGTAGGGATGTGACGGTGAGGAAATTTTCCCACCGGTTAATAAACTCGTGACAACACCGGTGTTACCGCTTACACCGGACATTCTACAAGAAAAGATGAAAAAGTTTCCACCCGACGCCGCTCCGCCACGCACACTGGCTGTGCCCGCTCCATCTTCCGTACGGCAATTGCCTCATTAACGTTATGGTTCCCTTATAGTGTTGGGTTTAAATCTGAAATATTGACAAATCAAGCGCTTTCGCTTTTCGCTTCTTCACCAAATCCTCCGCCATCGTCTGTCAACTCTCTCTGGTCCTGTGTGTGAAATCTGACTCCTGCTACTCTGTGCTGAGATTCCGTACGGAGCAGACACTTTCACTTTCAGATTGTAATGTCCGTCATCCGATTATGTATTGATAACATGCCGCTGATACGCCAAAATTAACTAAATGGGTTTTATTTATTTTTTCATACGGTATCATATGAACTGTTGTATGAGGATACGTTGTTGGGGTATATAGACATGTTAACCATTGGTCTAACACGAAGTAAATGCAGCAGAATAAGTAAAAAAACATTTAAAATTGTTTAATTTCAAATGTTTTACATAAATTATCATGATATTACATCATGAAATTAGCTGTCAAACCACAAAACCTACTACATGGATGAGGTAACTGAGACAAATACAGACATACAGTTTAACATGAATACTGTTTATTTGATTTTAATATGTTTGTAATTAGGATTTCTATTCTCATCGGTTTCTGTCAAGAAATTCCTGTCTTAGTATGGTCAAAAGCTCCAGAACAAGCAAGTAAGAGGATCTTGAGATGAGATTGTTTTGTAAATTTCTGTTTAATTTTCTGTCGTCAGTTCATGCAGAAAGGAAGGGATCAAGCGTGGATGCCTCCCAGGTTGTTGGTGAAGGTAACGCCTCTGTGACTCTGACCAAACTGAAGACTTCGGATGAGGGGACGTACATCTGTACCGTCAGTGTTGGCCTGTTCCACGCCCAGCAGGTCATTCAACTCCATGTTATTCGTAAGTTTCACGCTAATCTCCCAATTCAGAAAAATCCACTGAATGTCTTTCAACTCAACAGTTTCTCTTTGTTTCAGAACCACCTGATGTTTCGCTCTCAGAGGAGAGGTTGGTTTTGACAGCATCGCCCCAGACGCTGAGCTGCCACTGCACTAAATACTACCCACTGGATGTTCAGGTCTGTAACTAGCGTGATCTTAGATGTAGCTGTTAACCAGCACATGTTCGATGTCACTGGTTCCCAACCTGGGGGCCCCGACCCCCACTAGGGGCCGCCAAAGTTTCACAAGGGGTCGTGAGGCCTTCTTGATTTTAAGGAGTGTAATAAAACTTTTTTTTTAATATGCAGTTGGCTTAAATCTCAGGATTTCATTAATTTCTGCGAAAAAAACATAATGAAATTGTTGTTTTTAAAGTTTGGATTATTATTAGGGCACGGTGAAGACCTGAACACAAGCTATATTCACAGAGCCTTCCCTCTCTGCTAAACAACGTCGTCCTGCATTAGAAAGGTTCACAGTTAAAACAACCAAAGAGCTTATAGAACAGTGGCCGAGCGTCAGGGAGAAGAAAACACTGAATTTTTCAAAAAAGAAACCTATTAAGTATGTATGATTGTTAGAATTAAAAGATATATATGTATAAAAGGTGCTATACTAATACATTTGTATTGATTGATTGATTCACAGGTCATAATTGTCTGCTTCCTTCTTCCTTTCAGATGGAGTGGTTGTCCCTCTCTCCTACAGACACAGAGCCCAAAGTGCTTCCAAATCAAGGCTCTCTGTCCAGCCATCGACAGCATGGTGACGGGTCTTATTCTCTGTCATCTCACCTCACTGTGCCCTCCAGTGTCGCCCCTGGGACTAAAATCACCTGCAGGGTGTCTCACCCAGCCCTGGATGCTCCTCTCTCCGTCACTCTGGTGGTAGAAAGTCCAGAACCAGGTATTAATGTGTAACTGTGATGTTGTTTATCTTTATATTTTTAAAGGGACATTTTGGGAAACATGACATTTGACATTTGGGAACCATGCTCTGTTGCTGAACAAACAGAGCAATAAAAAAAAAGTTTATTTTGAATATGAAACCCTTGAAATTGTTGATTTGCGTTACATACTGTGCACTGTATCATGTGCTTAATGTCAACCCTGTATAAAAATCCTTAAATGTAGCTTGTGACCACTCTGGTTACGTCAAACCTTGCGCTAAGGATCTTGGTATTTTATTTGACCTCGATTTTAAATTTCATAAACAAATAAATGCTGTTGTTAAGTTATCTTTTTACCATTTTAGAGTTTTAAGCAAGGTCAAGCACATTTTTTCTTTTAGAGATTTCGAGACAATAATTCATGCTTTTATTTCTTCTCGCTTGGATTATTGCAATGCACTATATTTTGGAGTCAGTCAGACGACTATGGAACGCCTTCAGCTGGTGCAAAATGCGGCCACACGTCTGCTAACAAAATCAAGAAAATCGTGCCACATTACTCTGATTGGTTACCAGTGAAATTTAGAGTTGACCACAAGATTTTACTTTTCGCTTGTAAAGCTTTGAACAGGTTAGCTCCAGAGTATGTCAGTGACCTTTTACATCCCTGCTGTCCTCCTAGAACACTGAGGTCATCAGATAAACTGCTGCTTTCCATCCCTGATAGTGGTTTGTGGCCGGGCCACGTTGTGGAATCGCCTCCCTGAACATGTTTGATCACCCGGTGCCATTGAATGTTTCAAATCCAGGCTAAAAACCCACTTATATTCTCTGGCTTTGGGTGTGTGTTAGATATATCAGTATGTGATTTTGTCCTTTTGTCATTTGTCAATTTCTGCCTTTTTCCTTTTTGCGGACCTTTGGTCAACCGCGGATTGTTTTTAAACAATGCTATATAAATCAACTGACTTGTCTTGTCTTGACTTCACTGTTCTCTGTGTCTTTCACTCTACAGGTTCCTATTGGCTGGTTCTGGGCTTCCTGATCATCACCGTGCTCTTCTTCTACCAGGTCATGAGCTAAGATCGTAGGATATATTAATTATTAATCCCGACTTTAAACTGAGCCCAGAGAGACTGCGTTTGTGTCATTTGTGAGTTTGTAAGTTATTAGTGATTTCATGAGAAGCCATCACCGGTTCTTTTAACTCCTCTAGGCTTCTGCTGAACCGAAAAAAAAATTATTTTATTATCTAGCTGTATAATGAATTTGCTTTACAAATTTGCCTGCAACAAACCTTGAATTAAACTATACTTTCCAACAAAAAACATTTTTTTGTCGCACATGAATTACCCACAGAAGTTCTGGATGTGAAGAGGTTATACTTTATCTTTTGGAGAGGCTTTTTCTGTTGCACTATTTTCATTTGGTACTCTTCTTTTAAATGTAGCCTCTGTTTTTATGGCTTGTTTTTGTGCGTGATATTGCTACTGTTATTCATTTTGTAATTTACTTTTCACAATAAAGGATGTTGTGACTCAGCAACATTGTTAGAGGTATTTGACATTATCAATATCAGTACATTTCTTGTATTACATCTGGAAACTGAAACTCTCGTAGACAAATAAAAAATCTGTGTATTGTAATAAGAAAGCTGACATCACTTGAAGTAGAGAAGATTGCGGAAAAACATTTTCTAACAAGGTCTAAATTGGCTCAATATGTTGAGAGAATATAACAAAGGTCAGCACTCAGTTCAGTTGATGATTTATTTATTGGCATCAGCAAAAGTGGTAAGCATGCATTTGTTTTCGCAAATCCAGTTGCATCATCTTACTGCATTTTCAGGTTGTAAATCACAAAACATGTTCTCATATCTCATGTGGTAATTACCTAACAATATTGCTGCACAATATCATCAGATAATTATAACTAACTGCTACAATTATGCATCTTAATTTGATCAACTCTCAAAATCAATGCGAAGAGAGGAATCTTAGCTTTTCTTTTCCATCCAACAACCCCCCAAAAAACCTGAAAGAATTCATAAGCACATTTTCAGGAGCATAATCTGACATGTGTGCACTATTTGTTCTATCCATACAATACTACATGATTTTAACAGTTCACTATAGTAGCAGTTGTTTGCAGTCTCTGAATATAATTTTTCTCTCAAAAGCAAATGATATTAATCAAATTTGGCAAACTCTTGAGCATCATTGCATTGCATAAGCAGTAATTATCAGATCAGAAAGACATTATACACAGGTCATTTAAACCACTAACAAAAGAAAATGTACAATCGGCAGTTAGATTCAGAAATGGCAGATACACAGATCACACAAATAGGCAAAACTATGGACACGGTTTGCCATGCAAGTTAGAAACAAACTCATTTTGCATTTACTGCAGGTGAATCTGTTTTTATGTGAGTGACGGGGGGGGACGGGGGACGGGGGACGGGGGACGGGGGACGGGACGGGACGGCCGGGTGGCTCTGGGTTTCTAAATCATGTCCTTTCTCTTTCAACTTAAACAACAATTTAACAACCGCTTTGTCTGCACAACTTCCAAAATAAGTTGTACTTGTTTTGTTGGTTTTGTTTTAATTTAATGTGACTCTACACATTCATCTGTCTATGGCTGCGACTCTGTCCAAGTCAGAGTTAGGATTCCTTCCCCTGGGTCGGTTCATGTGTACAGTAGATTGTCTGTTAGTGGCTGCTTGTCAGTTTGTCTTGCTGTGCATATCACTGTACCACTAAGCAGAACTACTACCTGTACTATGCTTCTACCTGTGGTGCAAAAACCAAGCACCAAGCATAGTTATACTTTATACTTTATCAATAATTGCTTATCAGTCCAAGAGTTTGTCTCATTTATACAATGCTTTCTACTTTTCCCTGAATCTCTTCTTCCTTTCCCTATACTCTCACACAGTCTCTTTCCCCTTTTTCAAATGTCTTTCTCTCATTGTCGTTACTGAACGTTGCAGAAAGTTAGGCAGGAAAGGAAAAAAGTTACTAATAAAAGCCTATCAGCTAAACTCGAGGGGGGGGGGAAGCTATTGGCTACAATGCTTTGGATCACAATTACACACACACACACACACACAACAAAAATGCTCCTAATATTAATCTAACGTGATCTTGTGTTAGTAATTAGCAATGACGGTAGCAGTTGTGAGAGAAGGAGTGTGTTAGTTAGGCATGTCAGTATCAACTTACAAATGTAGGACTCTCAAAAAAGGTAATATGAAGAAGCTTTGGCGTATCCGGGGTAGAAAGGACTGCAAACTCTCCCTGCACACATTCACCATCTGTACATTGTACATTTCCCCCCGTAGCTCCGTTCAGAGGTTCTCCGTGTGTTCCCGTGTCACAAGAATTTTTACTCTCTCCCTCCTTCCCTTCCTCTCTTCCTCTTTCACTCCGCCTGCTGCGTCCTTCAATAATACATGAGGTGCAGACACAGGAGAGAAGTGAGTGAGACTTAACGCCAAAACAGTGGAAGAAAGCAACAAGGAAGGAGGGAGAGGGGGACAGAGAGAGCGGAGACACCTATAAACACTACTGTCATGTAATAAGTGCAAGATGGTTTAATGGAAGACTGTGTGAAGAGAGGAAGGAGAGGACGGGTAAAAGGGGAGGAGTGGCGCTTGGGTATCTTTTTTTTTTTCTCTTCCCTCTCATATTCTCAAGTCCATATCCATCTGTATTGATGGGCTGAGCTCAGTAGAAGAAGTACACTGCAGATGAAGGAGAGAGGGAGAGGAAGCCATTAGTCTAATGGATCTGGCAATATACCACTTCAGACAAAACAAGGAGACAACAGTCAGCTGAGCTCTTCTTCTTATACAGGTTTGTTTTTACTGGTAAAATTAGTATTATAACCATTATTTACTGTAATTGGACGTCATGAACAATGACAGATCAGAGCAGACGTAAGCAGGCCAGACATGGGCTTATTAGGGCACGAATACAAATATGTTGGTTCTGTCTCTCTATATTAATTTTCTGTAAAATGAATAGCACAAGTACATCAACTACTGTATACTGACAGACTGAGCAACAGAGGATCCTTTTCTTCATATATCTGTTCCTCTGCTGCTGAGAGAAAAACACTTAAAGGAACAGTTTGTAACATTTCGGGGATCCACAGTATTAGCAGAAATGTAATCTAATATTCATAACTATGTTTTCATTAGTGTATAATCACCTGAAATTAAGATTTGTTGTGTTTTCGTTAGCTTAGAATGAGCCCTTCATATCTATATAGGGAGCTGGTCCTCTTCACGGAGGCCACCATGTAGCTCCGTCATGTTTCTACAGCAGCCCAGAACGGACAAACCAAACACTGGCTCTAGAGAGAGCCTTTCACGTTTTTAAGTTACTTGAAGGTTTACCAGAAGTCTCTGACGCGTTTGGAAAGGGAGTGAGCAGAGAGGTATTCAATTGGTTGCAATCTGCAACCTCTAGATGTCACTAAATCCTACATACTGTGTCTTTAATAATAATCATCTGCTTTTCAGCCTTTAAAGCCTTTAAATCATCCTACCTATCTATAGACCTATCAATAATGTAGAGCTGCAACGATTAATTGATTAGTTATCAACTATTAAATTAATCACCAACTATTTTGATAATCGATTGATCGGTTTGAGTAATTTTTTTAAGTAAAAATTCTCTGATTCCAGCTTCTTAAATGAGAATATCTTCTGGTTTCTTTACTCCTCTATGACAGTAAACTGAATATCTTTGAGTTGTGGATAAAACAAGACATTTGAGGACGTCATCTTGGGCTTTGGGAAACACTGATCGACACTTTTCACCATTTTCTGACATTTTATAGACCAAACAACTACTCGATTAATGGAGAAAATAATCGACAGATTAATCATCAATGAAAATAATCGTTAGTTGCGGCCCGACAATATTGTATTAGTATCAAGATGCTACTTACAGAATATTATTCCAACCACAATGACTCCGATGATACCCATCATGATCATCATCTGAAAGGAGAAAACGATAACATTTACTATAATGGGAACTGTAACTGTGTGGAGTTCAAGGCCTGCAAACAGAAAAGAAACAACAAAACGAAACATTTAACACACTTTAGTATTTATTTATTAATTTATAGAGTCTGTAGTGAAAACTCTACAATAACAGACTCTTTTGCCCAAAGCATCTGCTCAGTCTTCCACAGCAGCTCATTAACAGATTAATGTGTGGAGAGCAGGATCCCCACGACACACATTGTGTGTTCGCCTCAGCGCACCTCAGCGTGAACAGATGTTCAATGCTTTAAAATAAAAGAGCTGAGGGTCCTATTCACATTATATCTCTTTGCACCACATACAAATACGCATGTTGTCAATTCAGACTCTGATTACATTGTGAGTTTCTTTCAGTAACAACAATCTGTTTAATGGAGCCACACTTAAGTGCCCACCTTGCAGTTCTTCCACCAGTACTTGTTCTTTAGCTTAGCTGCGCAGCTTTCAAACTGGGAGGCTCCGGCTTGGAGAGCGTCCGCTCTGTCATCCAGCTCTGAAAGCTTCTGGTCCCTTTCCAAAACCTTGTCTACATTCACCCGCATGATATCCACCACCTAGGCCACGCGGCGGCGAGGATGAGACAGCATTTGGCAGCGGTGGAGGGGAGAGACAAAGAGGATGACAAGTGTGGTTAAAAGAAAGGAAGCGAAATATCATAAATGAGAGTAAAATAAGTAGTCGCAATCCACCAGAGACCTTTCCAGTGAACATAAGAGCAACAACAACAAAGCATTTTTACATGCTTGTTTGTCTCTGGTCCAGTATAAGCACTGTGCATATACAGTAAGTTCTTTCATTTTGACGCATTGCATGTAAAAATCAAACTCTGGCCCAGAGTCCTAGTCTGGCCTGGTCCAGCTCACCTCCTCGACTTGGGCCTGTGTCTGCTGTAGCCTTCGGTTGCTGGAGGTGTTGGGTGGTCCACCGCCTGGGGCTCCATCTGGACCAGGGGCTCCTGGAGCACCGGGGGCTCCTCCTGGGGCGGCATCTGGGGCTGACCTGAGGAGGAGCACGAGGAGGAGGAGGAGGAAAGGGGACCATTTGGTATTACTGATGCATTAGAGAGCACTTCATTTTAATCTAATAGGAAAAGGGCTAATAAAAAAAAAAAAGGACGCTACTTTGCCAGTTATGGAGGAGGGGTAAATCCACCACATGGCAAAAAAACTGCATATTATGCATGGGAGACTGGGCATGTAGGGGGAGGAATGCAGAAAATAGGATGTGAAGGGTTAGGGATTTGAAAGATGCAGTGGGATGAAAGTAAAATATAGGCTGCAGATGGGAAGCAAGAAACAGAAAGTCCTGGCTGGGATAGAGAGAAAGAGGAGTTGTTGTGATGGATTACAGAGAGTTGAGTGGGATGGAGAAGAAAAAGGGTAAAAACTGGAGGGTGATTTGCAGAAAAGGGGAACGGGTTAATCCAGCAGTGGGAAGAGGTGGTTTTAAAACTGAGCAGACACAAGCTGATGGACAGTTTAAATCACTAACACTGCAGGACAAAAAAAAAGAGCAGATAAGGAACCAGAATGTCTTATATGAACCATCACTAATTTGACCTCAATCTCTGACCCACAACATGCTGTGTTAACACATTTATTTTTTAAATCTGTGGTGTAAAATTATCTTTAAAAAAAAATCAATTTTTTCTTCTTCCTGTTTGTTTGTTTTTTTCTTTTTCTGTAGCTACTTGCCAATTTTCTATTGATTAGTACATGAACATTTGTGATTATATTATTTTACTCTAATGGTGATCTATCAATTTGTAACCCCACCCCTACATAATTAAGCTTAAATACCAATTAAAAAAATTGATCACAAAAAAAACTCAATTCAATTCCACCTATAAGGCTTTATAAACAGTGGAACAGCAGTCAACCCCATGAATACATAATTTAGTGATGGTGTGACAGGAAATTTCACTTGCGTCAGCTAAAACCCATCAAGCTGAAAGAAATCAGTTCAGTTTCCAACCAACCCACCATGGAATAAACACATGCAATACCAGTTTGAATATGCATGCTCATTTGATCCAGAACAGTTACTGAAGAGATATTGCTATTGCGTAAAGAGCGCAGCAGAAAAGACCGCATTAATACTCACATCTTCTCTGCAGCTGTTTGAACTGACTCACGGGCAGCAGGAGGAGGAAGAGGAGGATGAAGAGGAGGGTGAGGAGGGCTGAGAGGTGGAGAGGGAGGGTCTCAAGTACAACACGAGAAAAAAAACAGTAAGATCACAGAGAGAAAAAAAAAACAAGACAAAAAATGCCTAGGAAGTGGTCCAAACCAAAGACCAAATTTTCAATTAGTAAAGTGCGTAAAGGGTCTTTGCGCAGTGGAGGAGAATCTCCTAGCGATGCATTTATACAGAGAGTCGTCTGCAAAAGTACCGCAATACACCGAGATATACACTGTATGAACGGGCCGGGTGATAATTCACTGTGAGACTGCACTGGAGAGCAGGAAGGACGAGAAAAGTACTTCTAGATTATAATCCATCCAAAGAGAAATCCACGGATGTTTTATTATATCCCTGCGTGCAGCTGCAGCTCCTCCGAGTGAGTCTCCCCCTGGATGCTGAGGACGGAGATGCAGCACTGATTGGCTGGTTGTTTGAGTTGCTCTCTTCTAAAAAGCTCACTGGCACAAATGCCGTGCAAAATTAAGAGATGGAAAAAAAATTCAAAAAAAAAAGTCCAGTCATGAGAAATGTCTGTCTTTTTTGATTTCTGTCGCCCCCCCACCTAACTGTCGGATGCGCGTCTTGTGGTGAAGTGCGGTAAAGTGCTGTGGCTCTGTGCTGCAATAATGCGTCTCTCCTCCTCCTCCTGCTTCACTTGGATCGTAACGACAGTGCGGTACCCCCCTCCCCCTCCTCTCCCCTCTGTCTCTCTCTCTCTCTCTCTCCCCCCTCACACTTTGCAGTACTGCAGCTCTCTGTGTCGGATAGGGCGGCAGGACGACACTGCGGTACACTGGAGATGCTTTCAGAGAGCAGTGGCGTGTCCACAGCTCTCTGACTGGGGGGCCAAAGTGGGGCACCAACTCATGCAGGGGTCGCATGAAGTACACTTTGGAATAGCATTCATTTACCATTTCTGTCTCCACCACTCTTTTAATTACTAACATTAGAGTATCCTTACAGTTTTTTTTTTTTTTACATTACACAATTTAAAATAAAAAGAATAAAAAAGATAAATGGACCTATCGATAAAAACACAACACAGAGGGTGGAAGGTAAATAAACAGGCTTTCCAACGATGTAAAATACAATGCCAATTAGCATTCTAACAAAAGAGAAATAATCAACCAAACACAAGTTTCCGAACTTTTTTCCCCCCAGTTTATATAACTAACTGACTACGTAAGTTAATAACCCACTAAGTAAATTAAGTACATTTTCATCATCGATTAATTTGTTGATTGTTTGATAACATTTTTTGTCAATAAAATGTCAGAGTAGTGAAAACAATTTAAAATTTCACAGCTTGTCTTCAAACTGCTTCTTTTGTTAAACCAAAAGTCCAAACCCCAAATATATTAAATTAACTACGAGAGGAAAATCACCAAATGTCAGTATTTTTGCATAATGACTTAAACTAGTAATCAGCTATAAAAAAAATGATTTCCAGTTCCAATTTCCTGTCACTTGATTGATCGTTTCAGCACTAACTTCCAGGTGGACAGAATCACAAATTCACTGTGGTCAGTGAGGAAACACCGACGTCACAGGCTGTTGTTGCATGAACTGGATATAAAACTTTATGAGCAAGGGAAGGAAGAGTAGCAGGAAACAGGTTGATTATCTCCCTCACATGTAGAGAAGTTGACATTTCTGAAAGGTGGTACATGCAGCATGTAGAAAATTCTCCTTCCTGCCCAGTTCTAGGGGGGCGGGACTTAACCTCAACCTCTCAGGCCACACCTGAACTGATAAGAAGCCTTAATCAGGCCGTGCTCAGTGTCGCCAGATTGGGCTGGTTTCTGCCCAATTGGGCTAATTTTGATTAAGTTGGGCAGTGAAAAACAGCGTTGGGCTGGTAGATGAAATTTGAGCTGATGTTGTCAACATGTGGCAGGGTTTTGAAAATATTGTGAAAGCAATATTATTAACAAGCTTTTATGGTCAAAAACACAGATACTAAATTCAGTAAACTTTATTGTGCCCACTCACTCATATTATTGACTCATTTAATTTGAGAAATATTTGACTGACATGAGTTGTATTCAATCGTCGTTAGGGATAAAGGAGGATGTACTTACATTGGTGTCATCATCTTTGACATTGGCATGGGAATTTGTGCACTCTTTGTGGGTTGCTTATAGCCCATTTATCTAACATTTTATCATTGGTTATTTGCTGCAGATATGAAGCATTGTATGGTTATGATTTGTTTTGTTTTCTATTGCATGTGTTGTGGTTTAATGTTGGTTTCTGGCATGGTTATGATTTGGGCTGGTTGTTATTGAATTGGGCGGGTTTTGAGTTGTGATTGGGCTGGAAACTGTCTCTCCCTTTATTTGCTGCAGCATGTTGGTCTGCATTTGAAATCCTCTACCTTCTCCAGTTGACTGTGCACCAGATGTATTATTTGAGTAAGTGATGAGCCTTGATTTGATTAAGATATTACAGTATCTTTGTTTACTTTTTCATCTGCCTTTTAGCCGTTAAATCTGTCAGTCAACTAACTAAGTGGAAATCGGCTCTCATCTCTGGTCCTCAAGCTTTAACTGGTGTACCAATGCAGAAGCTTCTTAAATAACACAGCTAAAAGTTGAGTTTCATTCACTGCATCTCCTCCAATCTAAAGATGTCAAGGTAACTACTGTATATGAGGTCTGTTTTAACTTTAAACTATTTTGTTGCTAAAAGAAAAATGAAAGAAGAACATTTTGGGGAAATAATCCAAACAACTTGAATATTAAATGTAATCTTTTCTATTCTGTTCACTCTGTCCCTATTGAATGGTCAGATTTGTAATCTTGTTTAGTTTTTTGATTGGATAGTTACTGATTTGAATTGACAATTTTAAACTATTTTATTCAGGGAAAGTTCTTTTAAGTCTGTAAAAAAAACATGTTTATATGTCTCAAAGTAAGGTAAAAAAAATTGTATTGACATTTGCATGGAACAATTTCAAAGGAAAACCCAGCTCTATAGTGCAGAAGGAGAATGAGGGAGACTCTTAATGTAGTCCACGGGGTTACATATAATGCATGCATATAAATCATATTCTTTTCTGCCAGTTTAGCTGACAGGAAACTTGGTGTTGACTCAACTGTTTCTCCCGATTCCCTCCTCCTGTTCAACATTTCCTTTTGCAATTGCTCTTGTTCAATTCTTAGTTGAGCCGATAACCACCATCTCTTTTTACATTTTGAGTCTCAACTCTCATATTTAAGAGAAGTGAGAGGAGTGAAGTCTCAGGAAAAGTCCCAGGACAAAAGGGCCGTTGGAGGAATGAAACATACTAAAATGTTTCCATCTTCAAGGAAAGAAAAACATCAGATATACTATCTGGTCAAAAGTAGATGGACACCCTTGTCTACATACGTTTGTGTAGTGTGGATGTGGGGCTGTTTTTCATCTTTTGGGGAGGTTTCATATAAGGAAAATCTTAATGCTACAGCATACAATTTAGATAAGTGTCCCAACATTTTTGATTTGTGATCTTTTAGATCAAAGCATTTTTATCACAAGTGTCATGTCTATGAGCTATAACTATTCAGTCTTTCACAGTAAAAATGCAAAGTTTAGAAATAAGTCAAATATGTAGCAGGTGCATGAATTTTTCTTCCTCCTCCTATCTGTTTTTATCCTCTCATGACCAGTTAGATTTATCTTTGGAGAAGACTCTTCAACATGACAGTAGGTCCGAAAAGCAATGGCTTTCATAGTTTTGTATCAAAGAACTTGACTGGTCGGTACAGAGCCCTGACCTCAACCTCCATCCAGCACCTTTGGGATGAACGCCAACTGGGAGCCTCAGAGGCCTCATCACCCAACATCAGAGCCTGACCTCACTGATGCTCTTGTGGCTGAATGGGTCAAATCCCTGCAGCCAGGTTCTAAAACATTGTGGAAGGTCTTCCTGGGAGAGGGATGGCTCTTATAGCAGCATGCGGAAAATTGTCTCACTGAATAAATAAACTGGAATAAAATAAGCCGTCTTTTCAAGTCCACTTTTAGGTTTTTATATCATGTATTTTGTGTTTGTCAGGAAAATCAGTAGTTAATAGGACCAAAAACAATCAATAAACAGAAGTACAGGAAGTATGCTGCTCTGAAACACAAATCTTCTCTTTATATGAATGATAACTTAGAAACAACATACAACATTAGACAGCATGAAATCACACAGCTAGACTCCCATCAGTCCGTATTGGCTGGTCAGATGTATTTGCCAGTATGGTTTGTTCAACGTTAGCGGAGTTTGCCAGTGCGGTTGTAGCGTCTGTAGAGGAATTTGATCCTCTTCTCCAAGTTGTGTTTGTCCAGAGTCATCATTCGGTCTCCCACCATCTTCTTCTTTCTAACTAGACGCTGCAGTTCGTTGCCTTTGAAAGCCTTCAGCCAGCAGGGAGCCACGATGAGGTCTTTGGGATGAGCTTTAAAGTCCCCTGCAGACACAAAGTAAGGAGATCAGGAACCTCAGCGAGAATGAGAGTGTAGTAAGACTGTACGCACACTCACTGATGCTCAATCCAGCCTTTTTTAGGAAAATTAAGTCTAGTAACTGAAATCATGACACACGACTTTGGTACTGTGGTTCTCCAACACTAACAAGCAAACTTAATCACTCACATCTGAATCCATAGATGCATAGTACATCCTAACAGTTTTATTACGTGCTGAGACCGTCAACTAAACCGACATAAACAAATTCCACAGTCTCAGACGGGCTTTAACTGGTCGGGGACACTTACCTAAGATGCCTATGTTATCATAAACTCCATACATGCTCCTCTTCTCAGTCCACCTGTCCACCTTCTTTAGCTGAGGGATGGCATGCATCCTGATCTGACAGCACGTACCTGAAGAAAACACATTATTTCACGTCAGCATTCAGTAGCTTACCTTTTGTGAATATACATTTAGTTCTGTAACAATTACTAAATGATATTTATTAGTTAATATTATAATATTTTTTTTTTAAATGGATCAATCGTCTTAGTCATTTATCAAGCAAAAATGCTAAATATTCTTCTCAAATATGAGGTTTTGCTGTTTGTTTGTTTTTTAATCACAGAAAACTGGAAATATTTGGCTATTAGACTGTTATTCAGATAAAACAATCAATTTGAAAACATCACCTCGGGGCTCAGGGAATCGTAATGATTTTAATCTATCAATTGTTTATTTGACAAAAAAAAAAATCAACAGATTAAATGATAATGTTTATTTGCAGACCTAACTAACTCAATAAAAGGTGCTAAATTCGATATTCAGAGCACATCTATTGTCTCCACGCCGGTTCACAGTGGACGCAGAAGCGGCAAGATTTTCGGAGAAGTGCTGCCTGCTTTATCGATAGTTTCGTGGTCTGGTTTATTTTCTCTTCGTGTTTTGAGCGAATCTGGCAGAAAACACACTGATAATCTACTATAAACAATATAAATGATTCTAAGTTATCATATTCATATAAAGAGAAGATGTGTGTGTTTCAGAGCAGCATACTTCCTGTACTTCCGTTTATTGATTGTTTTTCAGCGTTGATCATGCACCTCTGCTGCTATATTAATATATTAATGCTCTGAGAAAATATTTACAAAGAAGCAAATTTAAGAAAATTGGCCTTGGGTGATTTATTAGTTTACTGTCCTCCACACCTTTTTAATTATGGTGTAATTGTACTAAGAATCGACCGAGTATCGGCCTGGCTGATATTATTGGCCGATATTCAGCATTTTGCCGAGTATCGGTATCGACATTTTTTTTAACCGATAAAATTAATTAATTTATAATTGCGTTACTTTGGCTCTGATCAGCCTCTAAAGCCTTTACACTTTATAAAACTTCAGAAAGATATTGTTTATTTATTCATTAAAACTTTCAGTTAACTCTATAAGAAGCTGGGAGCTCCCTGCACTTTTTGTTTTACAATAATGTTGAAAAGTTATTTTTTAATTAAACATATGCTTTAATGCATTTCAATGAAGTTTTGTGTTATTCCCATTTTTGACACCAAGATTTTTATTTTTACTGCAAATGTATATCGGTTCAAAATATCGGTTATCGGTCTCCTTGATTACTAATAATCGGTATCGGTCCTGAAAAAAACATATCGGTCGATCCCTAAACTGTACTAGTTTGTGATCCATGTGAGGTCTGTTTCTTGATATGCTGTGAGACCTAGGGGGCAATTATCATGTAATTAATGGTCATGCAGTGTCATCAAAATAACTGACAAAGGCACACACTGTTAACAAAAAATATATAAAAGTAATACTGTTTCTTCAGTACAGACACAGAGACACACAACACATGAAGCTCCAGTATGAGCAGCATCATGACTCCTCACCAGTAGAGAAGGTCCTGGCTGTGTGCAGCAGAGTCCCAGCAGACTGACAGAGGGACCCTCCAGCTCTCAGTAATCCTCCCAGCACAGACATGTCCTCTACAACAACACAACAACTGTCAGCTTCACATGAGAGGTGTTGAGTTTACTCAGGTCAAGAGGCTGTTCTACACGTAGTATCTAATGTTTATCTATCAAACACAACTAGAGCTCTCCATGTATCCTCACTTTGACCCTTAACTTTAGATAGCTTCATTAAACACAGCACTATAAACATTACCAGTCTCCACGTGCAGCTGCGATCTGGTGCCACTGAAATCTGTCGTTATTATGACAGCGGAGCATAAACTGTGCGGATATATATAAGACTATTAAATGAATGTTATTGAGGCTTTAACTCAGCGTGCTGTTACTGGACGCCTCCATCTTACTCATCTACAGGCCCACAATGCATAGCGCCGGTACAGTACTGTCCTTCTTCTTCTTCTTTGGTGTTTATTGGCGGTAGGTAAACCAGCTTAGAGGTGCGTTACCGCCACCTACTGGACTACTGGAGTGTGGAGCAGGAGATTGGCAGGAAAAAAATAAATAAAAAATAATTATTTTATTTTATTTTATTTATTTTATTTATTTTATTTATTTTATTTATTTTATTTATTTTATTTATTTTGTTTATTTTATTTATTTTAGTTATTTTAGTTATTTTATTTATCATTATTAATATTATTATTATTATTTTGTTTGACTTTTTATTTATTTTAGTATTTTATTTATTTTAGTTATTATTATTATTATTATTATTATTATTATGATTTATTTATTTAATTTATTTAATTTATTTTATTTATTTTATTTATTTTGTTTATTTTATTTATTTTATTTATTTTATTTATCATTATTAATATTATTATTATTATTTTGTTTGACTTTTTATTTATTTTAGTATTTTATTTATTTTAGTTATTATTATTATTATTATTATTATTATTATTATTATTATTATTATTATTTATTTATTTAATTTATTTAATTTATTTTATTTTATTTATTTTATTTATTTATTTATTTTAGTTATTATTATTATTATTATTATTATTATTATTATTATTATTATCAATAATAATAATAACTAACTAAAATAAAATAATAACAATACTACTAATAATTTAATTCTCTCCATTATTCCTGTTGCCCTTAAGTAATTAATTAAAAGATTGTGTACTTTCTTAGATTTCTTTCCTAGCAGATTCCCCATTGTAATATTTCCATCATCTACTCCTGATAGCAATTCCCTTCTTTCTTTGTCATATCTGCTGCACTCTATAAGAACATGCTTGACAGATTCAGGGTTTATTACAGTGCTGCATAGTTCCCTTATTGTCGTTAGAGCAGCGCAACAACAATCGTTTTGACAGTTTTTGCACCTGTTTTTCATCCAGCAGAGGGAGGTATCGGTACAGGAGGACAACATCGATTGACTGAACATGGAATTTTTTGTTCGGTAGATTTTGGAGGAAAAAATAACACAAAAGTATTTTTTATATTTGAGTTGAAGTCTTTTTGTGAGGGATCTTTATACTTGAAATGTAGTATATACACATATATATATATAGCTGACAAGGAATAACACACACACATATAGAGCTGGAAAAGATCAGCTGCTGACAGGGAAAAACTCCTCTGCAGCTCTGATACATTTCAGCTTATTATGAACATGATTTACAGATGGATTATATATAACATAAAGAAAATGTCTCTTTTGCAATTATGACTCTTCATTTCAGTGATCCAGTAAATTTTTTTATTTTATTCATGAGGATTACATCTGACAGATTATAGTCCACTCAGTCCTTTTTACATGCTGAAATTCCTTTAAAGGACCATTACAACCCATAAAATACAGTTGTCACCTGCCAAAATCTGATTGCAGCTCCTACCTTGTAAGGAGTTTTTTTCTGTCTCAGAAGGGTTTGATTTCATTCATGAGGATTATATCTCTCTAATGCCGTTAATACTCGAAGCAGAGTTATCAATGCCACTATAGTATGACTTTTTATCGATGCATATGACTTTTTTATTTTTTTCGACATACTATACTATGACATCTTTAAAAAATATATTTCGACATACAGTACAATGGCTTTTTTCCCAACATACTGTACTATGACTTTTTAAATAAAAAATTCAACATAATATACTATGACTTTTTTCGACATACTATACTTTATTGTTTTTTTGACATATTATACTTTGACTTTTAAATTTGTTTTAGACATGCTATAATATGATTTTTTTTTACGTACAATACTCTGATATTTTTTTCTGACATATTATACTATGACTTTTTTTCAACATACATGACTATGACTGTTTTTTATTTCGTTCAACATACTATACTATGACTTTTTCGACATCACTATACTACAACATTTTAAAAAAACATTTTGACAGACTATACTATGACTTTTTTTTTTACATACTATATTATGACTTTTTTTATTTTGCGACATGCTATACTATATCTTGTTATTGACATACTATATTATTACTTTTTTATTTTTTTGACATACTATACTATGACTTTTTTCAACATTTCTTACTATGACTTTTTTTATTTTCTTCAACATACTATACTATGACTTTTTTTATTTTCTTCAACATACTATACTATGACTTTTTTTATTTTCTTCAACATACTATACTATGACTTTTTTTATTTTCTTCGACATACTATACTTTGACTTTTTTATTTTTCGACATACTAAAAGCTTTTTTTTGTCATACTATACTATGACTTTTTAAAAATGTTTTCGAAATACTATAGTATGACTTTTTTCGACATATTATAATATTACTTTTTATTTTTTGCGACATGCTATATTATATCTTTTTATCGACATACATGACTATGACTATTTTATTTTTGTATTATTATTATTTTTTTCTATACTATGAATTTTTTTTTTGACATACTATACTATGGCTTTTTTCCCAACATACAGTACTGTACTATGACTTTTTGTTACTAAAAATTTGACATAATATACTATGATGTTTTTCGACATACTATACTATGACTTTTTTTTTTTTAATTTTGACATACGATCCTATGACTTTTTTTCAACATAATATATTATGACTTTTTTATTTTATTCAACACGCTATACTATAGCTTTTGTTTGACAAAATATACTATGACTTTTTGAAAACATTTCAACATACTATACTATGACTTTTTTAAAAAAATTTCGACAGACTATACGATTACTTTTTTTTCAAAATAGTATACTATGACTTTTTTAAAAATGTTCAACAAAACTATACTATGATTTTTTTTTAAAAACTTTCAACAGAGTATGCTATGACTTTTTTTCAACAAACTATACTATGACTTTTTAATTTTTCGACATACTATACTACGACTTTTAAAACAATATTTTGACAAACTATACTATGACTTTTTTTCACTTTTTTCAACATACTATACTATGACTTTCAATTTTTTTTTATATACTATACTATGACTTTTTTCCGACATACTATATCATAGTTTTTTTTTCGACATACCATACTATGACTTTTTTTCTAAATACTATACTATGACTTTTTTTTCACTTTTTTCGACATACTATACTTTGACTTTTTTGTACTGTTTTGTTGACATGCCATATAATGACTTGTGAAATAGCTCACTGAGGTAGATGGCTGGTTGGAGTACTGGAGGTTGTGGGTTTGATCCTTATGTGACACAATCTGTTTTCAGGTCTAACTTCTAATGACGAAGTCAAATATATGAAGAGACCAGTCCCAAGTGCATGTGGCATTGGTGGCTTGGCTGTTAAGTTCCAGGTTCTGGCTGTGGCAGAGCAGAGTTCGATCCCCACCCTCACATCGATGCCCGGTGCCCGACAGTGGAGTGAGATTCAAAACTCAGTGTGTCACATAAGGATCGTACTCCAACCAGACATCTACCACAATAGTCAATATATGACATGTCAACAAAAAAGTAAAAGTATATTATGTTGAAAAAAGGGAAAAAAGTCATAGTATATGTCAAAAAAAAGTCATTTTACACTTTTTTCATCAAACTATACTCTGACGTTTCTTCATGAAATTTTTCGACAAACTATTTTGACTTTTTTCATGAAATTTTTCGACATACTATACAATGACTTTTTTCATGAAATTCTTCGACATATTATACTATGACTTTTTTCATGAAATCTTTCTACATACTATACTTTGACTTTTTTTCATGAAATTCTTCGACATACTATACTATGAATTTTTTTGGACATACTATATTATGGATTGTTTTCATGACATTTTTCAACATACTATACTATGAATTCTTTTTGACATACTAAACTGTGACTTTTTTCTATTTTGCGATATGCTATACTATAGCTTTTTTACGACATACTATACTATAACTTTTTTATGACTCTTTTTGACATACTATTCTATGCCTTTTTATAGTATATTGTATCATACGTAAAGGATAATGTACAGCGAGCCGGTCATTGTTGTGAAAGAAACCCCGACAGGCCGAGGTCTCTCATCGCCCTGAAGGGGATTCTTTCACTATAATGACCCGCTAGCTGTACATTATCGCGCTTATTACACGGCTGCTTACTTAAGAAATCAATATTTTGCCAGAGTTCGACATCAGAACCGCGCCCATAGAAAGGGTCTGCTATAAAGAAATTGCAGACCGCAGAACGCCGTGATTGACCAATCGGAAAAGAGTATTCAACACAGCAGTGTAATTATACACTGTAAAACCTGTTGTTGTTGTTGTTGTTGTTGTAAGTTGATCTTACTTACTTAAAAATCTAGGGAACTGATTGCCTTGAAAAAAGGCACTTATGTTTAATTAATATCTACTTGTTAATTTAATTTACATTTTGTTGTATTTACTTAATTTTGTGAAGTTGTTCAAGGCGTTTGTTGAAGTCACGTTTGAGTGTTTCAGAGGTCAGAGGTCACCCATGAGTGGATGGAGACGTGTGGACAGAGGCAGGCAGGAGCTCACCGTGGCGCTGGTGTAAAGTTGGGTATGGCCTTTGTGCGGGAGGAGTGCCCAGGTATGGCTGCTGGGGGGATCCGAGGCGACAGTGGGCCTCTGCAGACCAGAGGAGGGAAGTTGTGCATGTCGAGGATCAGCAGCAGGACAGTGAGCAGTGGCACCAGACTGTGGAGGGGAGGCAGCTTCAACAGGCCCGACAGCAGGACAGGGAGCAGTGGCATCGGGCTCACGGGTCAGGGACCAAAGGTCATGGTGTCCAGGAGTTTTTGGTACAGCGTGGAGATTCTTCCTTCAACATGTGTGATGTTTATGGACCAGACGGGTGCAGCTGACCCAGCCGGATGGGGAGGTGAATGAGCCATGGATTGTAGATAGATGGGATGGCTGGGGAGCAGAAACAAAAGGAGGCCAGTACATGGCTAAAAGTGCAAAATGATTAAGTGATCAGTCGTGGAGGGCAGCAGCTGCAGAGAGGAGCTCCAACAAATAATATCTCACTTTTAATCAGTGAGATCAGTTGTTAAACACTTAGCTGAAATGAAAACATGAAAACCTGCAGACACCCAGGCTGTTGTTTACTGTCTCTCTCTTCATATATTACGTGCACACACGCACACACAGACTGATACTTTCAGTCTTACTGTTGTTAAGAGCTGAGTGGAATATTTTGTCATTTTCAAAGAAACAAGCGCAGCAAAACTGCTCATTGGCTTAATTTCATTATTACTAAGGCGTCAGTGAGGTTGGAAATTTAAAACAGACAAAACATTATTAAACATTAGATTCCATTCAACTTTGACACAGCCACCCCGAAATAGCCTGTGCAGAGAAGAGTTGCTCTCTTATTGTAAATTGTGCAGTGTGTCTGCAACTTTAATTTAAAATAGATTATGCTGCAAGAAAAATGCAGTAAAAAATAGAAGTTAAAAGATTAGGAGGCAGTTTTTTTCACCACGTCATAATTTTCACCACAATTCAGAAAGAAAGATTTATCATGCTCTTAGTTTTTGCATCACAGATACAATCATGTTTCCGGCTTCAGCTTCACAGCGCTGAATAAAATGCTGACTTAACACAATTTTAAAAAATTCTCAGCAGAGCAGCTTTTTTTTGTATCTGTGCTCTGCTTCCTCTGCCAGTAAAACACAGTGGAACATTATAATATTCATCACCTACACATACGTGATATAATCAAACCAGTTATTATAATTAAACCACAGCACTGTTTACAATAAGTCAGAAGTCTAGATGATCTCATTAAAACTTAATGCTGATTCAAATTAGAAAATAAAAACTGTGTCTGTGACAAGAGCAGATAATGAGAGCTCGACACAGGAACAAACTACTCATCTTCTGAATTTCTGCAGAAGCATCTAATTTGACTATTTTCCAACTCATCTTATTAACATAATCATCTGCATTCCCTCAAGCTCAGAGCTCAACTGTTTCCACGTGAGGGGCATTTTCTTTCACAGTACCTTAACCTCATATTCAGATACAGTGGAGGTGATGAAACATCAGCTGTAGGAAAGACCACCTCATAAAGAGTGACGCACATGTGCCCCCAAACTCAGGTTCACAGATAGTTTGAACTGAAGCCACAGAAAAAAGAAATGTGACACTGATTTCAATTTATTGTGCGTGAGGAGGAAGTCCTGGGTGGATTAGATTAAAAGACTTACAATATCACTCACCCAGCAGTCACAAGGCTGTTAGCAGGGAAAATGTTTCTAGATGACGAAAAACACCCCTGTGGTTTCACCCACATGTTCTCAGGTGTATCCGTCCCTCCATATGTCTATCTAGCTATGCTTTTTACATACACTAGGTTTTCCAAACCTTTTTTAATTACAGTTTTTTTTGGTTTCTACAAATTTATTTTGTGAAAAATGCTAAATTACCTGAAAAAATGAGCTGTAACATATCAGATAAATGGCAAGCTCTTACATTCTAGACAGACAGATAGATGGAGATAGATAGAGAGATAGATAGACAGACAGATAGATAGATAGATAGACAGATAGATAGATAGATAGATAGATAGATCGATAGATAGATAGATAGAGATAGGAGATAGGAGATAGATAGATAGATAGAGATAGATAGATAGATAGATAGGAGATAGATAGATAGATAGATAGATAGATAGATAGATAGATAGATAGATAGATAGAGATAGGAGATAGGAGATAGATAGATAGATAGAGATAGATAGATAGATAGATAGAGATAGATAGATAGATAGGAGATAGATAGATAGATAGAGATAGGAGATAGGAGATAGATAGATAGATAGAGATAGATAGATAGATAGGAGATAGATAGATAGATAGAGAGATAGGAGATAGATAGATAGATAGATAGATAGATAGATAGATAGATAGATAGATAGATAGATAGATAGATAGGAGATAGATAGATAGATAGAGAGATAGGAGATAGATAGATAGATAGAGATAGATAGATAGATAGGAGATAGATAGATAGATAGAGAGATAGGAGATAGATAGATAGATAGATAGATAGATAGATAGATAGATAGATAGATAGATAGAGATAGGAGATAGGAGATAGATAGATAGATAGAGATAGATAGATAGATAGAGATAGATAGATAGATAGGAGATAGATAGATAGATAGATAGATAGATAGATAGATAGATAGATAGATAGATAGATAGATAGATAGGGATAGGCGATAGAGAGAGAGATAGATAGATAGATAGATAGATAGAGAAATATAAAGATGGATAGAGAGATAGAGAGAGAGAGAGAGAGAGAGAGAGAGAGTTAGATAGATAGAGAGAGAGATGGATGGAGAGATATAGAGATAGAGATAGATAGAGAGATGGATGGGTGGAGGAATGGGTGGGCAGATGGACGGATAGATTATTTTAGTACTTTATACTTTATTATTATTTTATTATAAGAAATGAAAACATAAATAACTATAACAACCCTAACTAGAGTCTGACTCTACATTAGTGCAGGTCTGTTAGATACTGTTATTATCTGATAGGCAAGATGTTTTGTTGAATAGATGAGTACTGACTGAGTACAGTTAATCTCTCTATATATATACAGTATAAACACACAGGTATGTAAAATTCAGGAATGTATGAGCAGATGTGTAATAAAAAGGTTAAGTATACTACAGAGATCAAAAGTTATCAGAGATAAGGACAATTTAATGTACAGTATTAATCAACATTATACCTTTCCTATGTAGACATATTTTATATTATCATAACTGTATTGTCATTCATTATCTGTGTATGCTGTATACCAGCATCCACTTATGGCTTTCCACAGGAGGAGTTATTGTTGTTGACAAATACATTAATAATATCTGCTTGCAACTACATTAGTGTGTTATAAACTATTTATTAAATGTGTATGTACTGCTTATAAAAGCTAAAGTTACCAATCACGGATAAAATCTGTAAATCTATATTCGAAAGAGCTGGCACCAGCTGTAAAATAGACTTTTCTCTTTTAACTTCAACCTTTATTTTCCAATCTTGTAAATATTTACAATGAACTACATTTAATGTAATATGCTAAAATCTAGGCTGACAAACAAACAAACATTTGACTGGCAGTGTAGGCCTGTTTCTACTGCAGTATAAGAACTGACGAAAAGGAAAACGAAGAAGCGAGAATGGAGGTGATGATTCACTTTCATGTATATTCATCAGAGCAAAATACCGTGTTATTGAATGGCCTCGTTCTCATAATACCGGTGATGATGATGATTGTGATGAGAGATGTGCGTTAACCAGCGGTTGTAAAGTGACTGGCAGTGACGGAGGAAGAGTGACGGGGTGGTTTGGCGTTTGCCATTTCGGTTTCAAAGCAACAACTGAAGCTTCCGTGAATGATCTTGGAGTGATTTGTAAACAAGTGACATTCCCTGCAGTGAGGAGAATGATTTTAAAGTAGCGTACAGATAATTTGGCATTGGAGGAATTCTGAAAACAAACTTTATAGCACAAATAGAGTATGTCTTACTAAAGATGCTGCTGAGCATGGTCCTATACTGTACTTGTGTAAGCTTTGGCTTTCAAATTGAATAATGTTACATATTGATACACAATTTATATGATGTGAAGCAGGAAACGAAAAAATAGAGAGAATCCGTGGGAGGAAGTGGGACTCCCTGTTTACATCTCTGTCTTAGAGTTTCCAGGCTGACAAAGACAGACCGCATCAAAGTGTGGCTTGTAGCTGAAGTCACATGATCGGCAGAGGAACTACCAAACAACCCGCCTCCTATCAGCACCCACAGGCTCATATATAAACCTCATCGAACCAACTCACAAAAACACATCAGAGAGCACATCAAGCAAAGACAGACTGTAGGTAGTGGAAAACAGCAGGTAGAGGTTCAAGCGGGGGAAACAGAGAGAGAGAGAGAGCAGTGGAATTTGTGGAAACATTTTAACAAACAAATCAAAAGCAATAAAAATATGCTGTTGGAGTATTTCATCTTTGGGGTGATTACCCTTTTTATGACAGGTAAATATATGTTGTTTTTTTTACAACAATGTTTGTAGTTTTTTGGTGATAAAATGTATGAGATGCACATATTTATCTGCGCTGAATGTTTTTGTGTTTCTTCCCCAGGGGCTCAATGTGATCAAACTGAGGTGCTTGCTGAAGCAGGCTCTCAGGCCGTCCTACCCTGTAAATGTACACCTTCGTCCCCCTTCAGCCCCGCCATCGTCTGGACTAAAGCCAACAGAGGGTAAGACACATTTTTGTTTGCCTCCACTTGTCTAAGTCTTTTTCCCCTCTTTGCTTCATCTGTCCAACAACTGTCCAACAACACCCACAGATCACTCAATTTCCCTCCAATCCCGTGCTTCACTATCAAAAGTGTACCTACATGCTGATGACTCTGTATTGTTTGCAACACCTTCCGTCCACAGCACTATTTGGAGAAAAGAAAAGAGCGGTCTGCAGTACTGGGGCTCTAGCTGGTCATCGAAAGGCACCCAACGCATCCGATGCCCCCATTCCCAGTTTCCAAAAGGCGAATTCAGCCTGCAAATCAACAACGTGCAGGAGGACGATGGAGGAGTTTACTCCTGCAGGGTGGAACATGGAAACCAGGTCACTGAAAACTTGGTCATGCTCAGAATCATTGAAGGTAAAAAAACTTATTTACAGCCTTGAAAGTTTTGACTGATGTTTTTCTTTACTGCACCGTGATCACTCCATGAATTTGTCATATCAGTGCCAAAGATTCAACTTAATAAAACTGATAAAGCAGCGAGCATGACAAGAATCAGTTATTCCAACAATTAGAGAAAATGTTTAACCTTTTTAGCTTATTATTCATTAAGTAAGGGATAATGTACAGCGAGCCGGTCATTGTTGTGAAATAAACCGCTTCAGGGCGATGCGGCACTCCAACGCGATCATTTGTACATATTTCTTACATTCTCATTTCTTATTTTTAATTGTATTACTTTCTTATATTTGTTTACATATATTGTGTTTATACTGTTGCATTATGTACATGATTTACATGTTACTTACTCCTTTATTTCTAGCAGAGCAACTGTAAAGTCCTAATTTCCCCCCCGATTCTGAAGCGGAGTACATTATCCCACTTATTACACGCCTACTTACTAAATAAATCAATATTTTAACACAAAAATGGTCCGCCAGAGTCTGAGATCAGCGTAGCAATGGTCTGTCATACACAGCAGTGATCTGCTATAAAGAAATAATAGACCGTAGAACGCTGTGATTGACCAATCGGAGTCGAGTATTCAACAAAGCCGTGTAATATATAATTTAGGATTTACACAAACACACTTGTGACATTTGTATAAGAAATTAGCTGTAATATACAGTATATCAATAATCACATCCTCGTCTGTATCCTTCACAGTGTCCGTCTCTTCATCGGTTCCAGTATGGGGGAGCGACGTTTCGATCAGCTGTAAGGTGACTCCTTGGCCTTACGGAGCCTCTGTACAGTGGACGTTGAACAACAGCCCATTTGTGCCTCAGACTAGATTCGCCTCAAGCAGAGATACCGCTAATTATGCCGTGAGGGAAAAGGCAACTGTAAGATTGACCGGAAAGTGGACCTGTGTTGTGGGCTACCAGGGAAATGGGGGCCGAGCTTCGGCAGCTCTTACCGTGAAGGGTAAGATCTAAGAGTTAAAGAGATGTAGAAAACAATTATCTTCAGATATTAAGCTCAACTTAAACCTCTCCTCTTTCACTCCCTTTCTCTCACAGGAATCACCCACCCATCCAGAGACGATACCAAAGTGTACGCTGCTGTGGGATCTGCAGTCACTCTCCCCTGTGTGTTCTCCCCTGGTATGATCCCCTCTAAACCAGTCTGGGAGAAAATGAAACCTGAGTATATTTTTACACCTGCTTCCGGTCCCCTTCCTGCCTCCTTCTCTTCATCCTCCCAGTCCTCTCAGCTCCCGGACGATAAATCTGCCAGTTTGAAAGAAGTCAGGTTTGAGGACGAGGGCAAGTACCGATGCTCTGGCTCCATAGAAGGACAACGGTTGACTCGAAATATGCAGCTCGTCGTTGCCAAAAGTAAGCTTACATGGATTCAGTTTAAGCTTAAGTATCTTTTTTTTTTACCATCAACAATACCTTTAATTACCTTGTTTTTCTCTCAGTTGACAGCAGCACCCCGTCAAAGAATCCAGGCTCTGTGACGCTGACCTGCCAACTGAGCGACACCAGCGAGGTCACCGGCTACGAGTGGGTTCATGTGGTCTATGACCTCAATGGCACCCAGTCAGTCGGGTCCATCCAGGAGGGGAAGACTCTGAGTATAAGCAAGGTGTCGGAGGAGAACCGGGGCGAATGGGAATGTCGTTTCTACGGGAAAGATGGCATTTTGGGAAATGTCACCTACCACATTCAACTGATGAGTAAGTTGATTTTTTTTTTTAATCCATTTATGCTGTATGAAACAAATATATTCAAAATACTAGATTGATGCCCATTTAAAATGTCATATTGTGCCTTTATCTGGCTGTTTTTAATATTGTTTTTCCCCACAGGTGGTCTCAATGGAGAAAAACCTTCTGGTGTCTCACATAACACTGCTGCCGTGGTCGGTCTCAGCTTCCTCCTCATTGTTCTGCTGCTGGTTTTGGCTCAGATGTACAAGAACCACCAAAGGGTAAAATCTTCTTACTAATGCTTTACTTTTCCATGAAACATCTAAAATCTTGACGTTATTGTCTTTTGTTTTGATATAAGTCACTTGATTCCAGAAAACGCTTTAGTTTCACTTGAAAGAAATTACCTTATCTCATTAACCGATGTGTATATATATATATATATATATATATATATACATACATATGCATGTATACATACATCAGACAAATTTAAATAATTTTACACATCTTTTTTCCACAGAGGAAAAGGAGCTTTCAGTACCCGGCGATGGAGACAATTGTTCATACCGTCTCCAATGAGCGTGAGGAGCGAGAAAGATACCAAGTGAAAAAATAAACACATTAAGGTAGAGGCATCGCAGGAAACTAAACTGAAGTGATGTCTATCTTCTTCATGTCTGCAATATGTTGGGAGACTTTTGTTTGCACAAGTTTTGTAAATACAGTATTTTCAGAGCAGACGTTGTAGCAGTATTGTTGAATTTGAAATGTTGTGTATTATCGTGTTATTTGAGTTGTATCTTTTTTTCATTTATTTTACCGTACAGTATGTCAAGATTTGTTTCGATATATACATATTGAGAATAAAATGTTTTACAAATAAATTACATTCAACAGAAATAAATCTGGTTTATTTTTTTTTACATTATATACAATCTGAAACTCGCTGGTCAATGACAAGGGAAATTATAAAAAAATATATCAAAATAGTTCTAGTTATTTATAAAAAAAATAATGTTTCATTATATTTACACAACACTGACCACATGCTTGTATATTCTAAAAATATTACATTATTTTACATTAATTACAGAATTATTATTGGCCATAAATTCAGACTGAAGACATTTGTGTCAATGGAAACTAGAAGTTTGCTGAACTGCTGGAAAGACTTGTTCTCCTCTTGTGCGCTGAAGCATTTCATAAAAATTAATTAATTAATTTGTTAATTGGGCCCCCTGTAGTTCACATTCACAGAGTGAATTTTTAGTTTGCATAAAAGTTGGTTGGTGGTTGATAGTCTAGTTTTGGATCCACTCAATGAGTCCAGGACTGTGAGGCAGCTTCAGAGCTACACCTGACTGTACTCTCCGTCTTCTTGCTCTGTAAGTCCGTGGATATCCCAAGAGGCCAAAGATCGGCTGATACCCTCAATAAACCCTTCGCCTGCAGGGTATAAATGATCCATGACTTCATCATCATCAAAGCACCAACCTGACCAGTCCACATTTACTCCGTCCGAAAAGACAACACTAAAGAAAGTGAGAGATGGAAACAGAAGGTCAGAATTCATTATTACATAGCATTTACTGTGCATGTACTTTCCCTACGACTGAATACTGTATGTGTTCAGGTCCACGTTTCCTTCAAGAGCTGCCACTCTGCCTCAAAATGGATAATGCATTGTAATATTTTATTATAGTTGCATGAACTAAATGCTGTTTAAGAAGCCTTTCCATTTGGCCTTTAAGTATAAAATAAATAAGAGGAGTACTGGCATGCACAATACAGTAATTACAGTAATACAATTAATTAAAATTCATGAAATCATGACAACTTTAAAATAGACAAAGAGCTTAAACAATGCTTCTATATATTATATATTGTATAGAGTAAGTAATTAAATTAGAAAGTGACGGAATAGGCTGTTATAAAGTTTAAAATTGATCATAACAAGGAGACTGCTTAAATGTCTTGTGGAGTTTCTAATGTAAACAATACACAATTTAAAATATTAAAAACGTTTTAGCAACTTTTTACGAGACATTCAACATGTTAATTAAGACTTAAGGAGGTGGTTTGTGGTCAGAAAAAACAGGGTAATTTTATGTTTCCATTCTCACAGAACATTACCAGCCTACTCAACACTGGAAACTGATTTCAATAGTAGAGATTTCACAGTTCTAAAATAAATTTCCCAATTAAGGGGGATGTAATTAAACGTAACCCACATAGAGCAAAGTATTAAGAAGACATGCACACTAACTGTGTTATTTAAAGCCAGAGGAGCAAAACATCTGTCGTGTGATGCCAATAAAAAGATCTGCACCAGGGACAGTAAATGGAGACTTTTCAAAATTCATCTGAATGTGAAAGAACATCCAAACTGTGTGGTAGTAATAGAGCAGCAAAGTGGAGTTCCTCTTTTAAAAAGAGGATCTGGGCTCTTGTCAGAAAGCACCCAAACTGCCTGAGCGAAACAATGAATAAACACAAACTTCAGGGTCGCTGCTCTGTAGCCGAGTACGACCTCTGACCTTCATTTGAAGGGGCAAATGAAAATAGATTGTGGCAAACTTTAGATTTTTCCTTTTTATTTGAGTACAAAAAAAACAAGATTAATTCTGAGATTTCGAGAAGGTCATAATAATCATAATAATAATAATCTTTTGTTGTATGTTTCTAAAACTGGGGCCATTAAAAGTGTGATGTTCTGCATGTAAATTTGGTTTTCAGGGCTCTACTTGCTCTACTTTATTCAGATATGTGCCTGTACTGAGGCAGGAGGAAGCATCAAGACTGCTTAAGTCGTAATTGGGAAGATAAAATGATGTGCCACTATGCATATCACTTGTTTGACAAATTGACTTATTAATTTAACAATTGTATTTATTGGTTTGCTTTTTAATTAGTAGCTCGCTGGGCTCCTGCGCTACTTTAATCCTCTCTTGGAAATGTGTTAGCTTGTGTTTCAGAGTTAATATTGTAGAGGGAGTATGACATTCAAATGTCATAAAGTTTGTCTCTTTTGTTTTCCCTCTGCGAATTAATAAAGTTATTTATTTAAATCAAATCCATGCATTACCTCAACATCTGTCAAACTAACCTATTCTTCTTGTCATCTTCATCTCCGTCCACCAGCTGCTCCTTCCATCCTTTACTCACTGTGCGGGCTCTGTGTCTCATCAGCTCCACCTCCTCCCACTCTGTGTCTCTGTCTCCATCACTGGGAGATGGAGATGGAGAAGGTGTGGTGGAAAACGAGGGGGAAGGAGGATACTTTGACTTCAAATTGGCCATTTTCACATTTCTGTCTTTTTTTAATCCTTCTCTCTCTTTGACTCTTTCCAAAAGACCGTCCAGAGGCGAGGGGTGTACATTTGGATTTTGCGCGTACAGCGTACTGGAGTGCAGGCGAAGTTCATGGTCTCCTTCAATGACGATGTTAGGAATGGAGGCACTCCTTTGGGTTTTCACTCGGTTCTCGAAGTCAATATCAGGAAGCTCAGGTTCAGACAATGTTTGGGGGTCTGGAGAGGCTCTGTCGTGCATGTTCCAAAACATCCCTTGGTTCGGCTTCAGGGAGCCCAGCTTTAGCACCCGGTGTGAATCTGAGCTGGTAGGAAGAGAGTTTCTCTTCAGGCTGTTGTTTGAGTTGGAGAAAGAGTAGCTGTTTGTCTGCTCTGAGCCCTGGAAGAACTGCCCAGATGTGTGGGAAGAGGGGGCCTGATGGGTAATGGATGGCCTTCTCTTGCGTAACCCGGGTGACCTCAAAACTTTGGAGGAACTCCAAGCCTCTGGAGACGTCTCCATGTCTCCAGACTGGCTGTCGAAAGAAGAGTCCAGGTTCACAGACTGGGAATCCGAGTCCCTCTGTGTTGATATTCCTCCCTCTTCTGGTAGTCTTAAAGACTCAGGCCCCTCCCTGGATGTCGCTGCTTGGTTATGAAGGTGTTCAGTACTATCTTCGTCCGTTGGGTAGTCAACATCTGGATAAAAGAAAGCATGTGGTCTAGTCGTGTTGTATCTTAATGGATCAGCTGCATTACTGTGTCTGAAATGATCCAGATTAGGGGTAGATTGTGCCCTCTGGTTCCAGATCCCCCTTTGCCCCCTTTTCTCTTCTCCCTCTGTGTAGTTCCCGACTTGTTCTCCTCTCACTCCCATTTCTATCCATTCATGTCCTTTGACATGTGCTTGTTGCCGACCAGAAAAAGTCTTTGGTACTTGTTTACGGACGTTGTTATTGACGTTACTGACGTTAGGCTGGGAGTGCCAAAAAGATAAAACAGGATTGTCAGTGGCCACACCATCTGGAGGTTGATGCTGGTCCTCTGTTTCTTTAGAAGCCATCATCCCATTTATTGATCTGGGGATCACAAGTTCCTCAGTGAGTTCATCCACAAAAGTCCCTCGTCTTGATTGATGTTGTTCTTCTGACTCCATATCATCCGTCTTGGCTTCTGGGACAGGTTTGGCCTCCAGCTGCTGGATTTTCCAGTTTTCCAGCTGTCTGTTGCTCTCTGTCTGTCTCAGGTTCCACAGTGTTTCCTGACAACGCAACATAGACATAAAACAAATTAAAAAGTATATTATTTGTAATTCTGTTTCATATAACAAGAATATATATATATATATTTTTAAAAAGTCTTCACTCTTCAACAATGTTTACAGTAAAGCTATGCCGTTACACACCAGCATCACATACTCTTCAAGTGTTTCTTCAGTCACAAATGCTGTGATGCCGTTTATTGTTGTGCAATACGTTTGAATCCCCTCAAGGTTGGATTTCATACCTACCTATATATAACCACACTTGTTTTAAACAAGTTAAATCAGACTTCTATCATTTCAAAAGATTTGGTCAGAAACGTCAGTTTTTACCTTCGCCTGGTGGATGGTGGAGACCCACGTGGAGCAGCTCACTATGGTGCTGGTTGCAAATATGTAGACATTCATAGCACTCCGAAGCTCCCCCACCTCCACCAGAACAAATGAACCTGAGAGAGGAGGAGGAATGATTATAGGATCTATAAAAAATTCAAACAAAATCAAGCTGTCCATAAAAAAAAACAGTGTTACTCACAGCCATCTTTCAGTGCCATGCAACACGTTCTGTCGATGGCCAGAGGAGGTCGAACTACCTTCAGCCGCTCTCCTTTCTTCTGGACTTTAGTCATCAGAAGCACATCTGAGAAAAGTAGAGCCACCACCTCCAGCTGCCCCGTATCATGTGCAAGGAAACATGAGTCAAAAAAGCAGTGTCAAAAGATACAGTAGATTTATGGTAAATATAACTGAGTGCACTGGCTCTGCTCACCTTGCTGTCTTTTCTCCCCCGAATCTTCAAGTTCCCCTCCAGCAGCAGCTTACGTACGACTCCAGAACCTACTCCTCTGATGGGGCATGTGAGGTCAAACTGGCAGATCTCTCGGACATGCTGTCAGTAGCAAAACATATTAGAGCGAATATCCATATATTTTTGGCAGAAATCTATAAAGTCCAGTATTGTTATGGAAGGAAAATAATCATATTTTACCCTGTCAATGTCTTCATTTATTCTCTCCACCTCGTATCCCTCCACCCTCTGAGCTGAGATGCTGAGAGCGAGTTCTTCATCTTTTAGCTTCAGGTAGTCATTGATGCTCTCCAAAAAACTGTTTACGCTGGATAACTGGAGAGGAGCAAGAAGAAGATGGTTAGTGGGAGTCAGTGGGGGTTTTGTTGCTCTGCAGAAAACAATTTGTGCTGAATTGAACAACTTTGACGATTTAACAGTTCCTATTTTACTCCTTAATTCAGGCAGGAATTATTTACAAAACCTTTTGCAAGAAGACTTGAGAAAGTTTTACTTTCACGCTAATTCATCAGGACTCACTGTGCGTTCCCATACCCAGAAAAAGATTTAGTATGTCCCAAGACATAGTTTGTCTAACACAGTATGCCAAAAATACCAGGATGTCCCACCACATCCGGTCATATTTTGCAGTATGCAAGCCAGCGTGCTTTTGACCAAAGTATGTCCGTATCAGATTTCAAGACTTTTTACCAATCAAAGTAAATGTTGTGACATTTTTAATTTTCATACTAGATGGAGTCTTTGAGCACAAATGGGCCATTCTGCTCTATATTGACTAATCAATAAGATATTTAGTGAATGTGGTTGGAAAGAGGAGCCGCGTGGGTTTAGTTGCAAAAATCTGTATTGAAAGAGAAAGGTGAGGCCTCTGCCTGCCTAATAACTATAATTAGTGTTGTGACTAACTGGCCCATTACCGACAGCAGCGGTGGTGAATTGAGCGCTGACCTTTAGTTAATCTTTGCTTGCTTCCTCCTTCTTGCTGTGGTTGTAGGTTGCAGACTATAGTTGTTTTCACTGTGTTAGTACTTGTACAATATTTAAAATGTAGCTTATTGTTTTGTGTCGCTTCATTGTGTTCATTTTTGCAGTAACACACATTTTCATCAGGCTCCAAACACACTGAGACTTCCCACCTGTGTCTGATTGTTCCTGATTGGGAGGCTTGACCAACATGCTGCCCCTGGTGGTCTGGCATACTAACACCCACAAAATGTAAACCAGGCTGCGTTACTAATTGCATATTTTTTCTTTTTACTTTTAGTGCATACTGCAGCTGCTCTTACAGCTGTTGCATACAGTATGCATACAATTGGGACATAGGCTACTACTTCGTAATAACATTGCACCTTGAATTTTGACCCTCTTGCTCATATATCTGCTGCACAGAGGATTGTGGGTCAGAAAGCCAGAAAAGCATGCTGGTTTGCATACTGCAAAATACGACCGGATGTAGTAGGACATCCTGGTATTTTTGGCATACTGCATTTGACATATTATGTACTGGGAAATACTCAATCTGTTTCTGGCATACTAAATAGTATGGTAGTATGAAAACGCACAGCTAGTCTTTCAAAAAGAAACCAAAAAACACCCAAAATGGCTCCAACAATTATCATATTGCTTTTAATGTAAGATGACCTTTGAAATGGGTTTACTGGAGATACAGCACGGGGAAAATACTGAACAAGAAGCCGTTAATATGTTGAAAGATTCTTAAAAGTTTCTCACCATGCCTTTGAGTGAGTGCTGTACGTGAGGATCCTGGGTGGTTTTCAGCACAGCTTTAAGCAGCAGAGGATACTTTGTGATCCTCTGATGGGGTTGGGCCTGCATGCCCCCGAGCCGCATCCGGTCACACTGAGGGTGAGTCTCCACCCACTGGACGGGACAAAAACAAAACAACAACAAATAAAATACATATTTTCTTTGTGCTTCTCAAAGCACTGGAAAATTACATGTTAAAAACTCCGTATTTACTTTTCTCTCCATAAACAATGTCCCAGTGACGCTCTACAATCCTTACTGTGGAGAGTTCTCACCATTTTTGATAGAAAATAGTTCCCAATGAATTTACAGGGAGGTCTGTGGATTACCCTGATTAACCAGGACATTATTTTTCTATTCACCTCCTCAGTATTTATACATCATATATATAAAACAAAGGAGCTGATTGTGGATCACAGGAAAAGACAGGGAGAATCTCCATCAACGGGACTACAGTGGAGAGAGTCAGCAGCTTCAGGTTCCTCTGGGTTCACATCAGTGAGGACCTGAACTGGACTCACATTGACATCATCACCAAGATGACAAGACAGCGGCTCTTCTTCCTCCGCAGACTGAGGAGGTTCAACATGCACTGCAGGATACTCTGCAACTTCTACAGGTGCACCATCGAGAGTATCCTGACCAGCTGCATCACCGCCGGCTATGGCAGTTGCATCGCCCTCAACCGCAAGGCTCTACAGAGGGTGGTGAAAACTGCTCAGCACATCACCAGGACGGAGCTTCCATCCATGGATGATCTCTACACCCAGAGGTGAAGCCACCCCAGCCACAAACTGTCCTGCCTGCTGCCGTCTGGCAGACGGTACCGCAGCATCTGATCCCACACAACCAGGCTCAGGGACAGCTTCATCCCGCAGGCCATAAGACTGTTGAACTCTTGAGCTCATCATTTGTTACTTTACCGTTATATTATCACCATAGCTCTATATACTCTACTTATTATTTTACAAGCTGTTTACACCTCTGTGCATATACAGTATATATATTACTTCTCTACACATACTACATTCCTGTTTACACTTGCACTATTTTATGTTTACTTGCACTATTTTATGTCTTTGACTCTCATTTTGCTTTTACTTGTGTCATTTTCCTTTTATATATATATATACATTTTTAATGAGCATTGTTGAAGAACCAAGATTTTCATTGCCAACGTCTACTTGCTGTAATTGTTGTGCATATGATAAATGAAGAAACTTGAACTGTACTGGCGTGATGGCAGGAGACTGTTGACAAAACCTTGACAATTAAAACCATATCTACCAAAACAAAAACCCCCACAAGAGCTAAGCGAGATGTTTTGCTAGATTCGGATGAGCAGACCCTTTAACGCCCACCAAGTATAGTTTCCTGGTAAAATGTCTCTTTAACTGTATCACCTCCCACTCAGATTGACAAGTGTGATGATGTATGACATAAGTGAAAGAGCAAGTGTTGAAACAACACATTTACAGTAGCATACAGGATAGTGTTGTTGATTGCAGGGTGCCATGTTTCTATCAAAAATCCTGCTTTTAGTCTTCCGGGGTTTGTGTAACTGCCGCCGCTGCAGGACACGCTTGTCTTGCAGTCACTTTTCCCATAAATGTCCTCGTGCACTTAGTTTTATTTGACCCTTTAAGGCGCTGTTAAGTCTGAATCATTTAGAGAAAATGTTGGTGTGACAAGTGGTTGTCCATCAGGAGGCGGCTATAACAGTTCACCCACAAGGTTATGAAGCATCACAAACCACACAGCGTCACCATTAATTACAGAATAGTTAGTCATTACATTGAATTCCACTCATGTGCACTCAATTGTATTAATGTTGTGTGTGTGGGTGGGTGAGTTGTTCAGTATATATGTGTGTGTGTGTGTGTGTGTGTGCGTGAGCTTTCATCCTCTCATGCATGAGTGTTTGTGTGCATGTCGTGCGTATTGAATATCTGCTGCTTACTGTACCTGAACATAAGTGAAAAAATGTGGGTTGCTCTCCATCTGCCTGCGTGTGAACTCTAGATTGTTTTCCTCCTCCCAACAGTAACGCTGATAGGTAGAGAAGCGCTCGTGGAACTGGGGACCAATAAAAAGGATGATTAATGACAATGTGGAAAAAACTCCATAACATTTACTGTACCATTATTTATTTATTTATTTGGCAGATGCTTTTTTCCAAAGCGACATGACAAAGTAACAGTCCTGCATTCACAAATTTTAATTAAAGAGGAACTCCACCGAGTGCTACTGCATATGTTAAAACAGCACTCACGCACAAAACCACCGACCGAACTGTTAACAGTCAAGTTTCAAGCATTGTCGGTAATGCATGCGGAACACAGCAATTGTTCGTTTCAGGTGATTAAACACTAATGAAAACATAGTTCTGAATATTATATTCAATTTCTGCTAATAGATCCCCAAAATGTTACTAACTGTTCCTTTAAGTAGTAAGAGTACATAACTGTTATCAGCCACGTACTACAAAAGTGCTTTATATGCAGTAGAATGGCTCCTGTTGGAGATACATGTATATTATTACATATTATACTATTGGTTTAATATTTCTGATACATTAACTTGTGTCAAGATTTTTAATGTTGGAGCTAGTTTTAACTATTTCACATGCTGTTGGGTAATTTCATTATTTACATGCACAAATAGGTTCTTGGAAATCTTAAAGTGCAAAATAACTGGTAGAGTAAATGTACTACTGACAGGCATAAATACACCTCTGAATGTGTTTGTGATGTGTGTTTACAGACAGTGAGTTCATACCTGCAGGCAACCAGCCTCTAACATCATAGGGTCAAAGGGCTTGCCTGTCCTGCGGACTTCCTCTAACATGGGATAAATCACGTCTTGCCAGAACAGCTGGTGTGCAATGAGGATGGAGGGAAGGTTGGAGAAAAGCTGCTCGGGCCTCACCTGTCACAGCAGGAAGTCAAGACAAAATAAAACATCATAGTGTTAAAGCTGAACTCCCCTGCTCTGTGATATTTTCCGTCTTCTCGATGGAAATCTGTAGCATGTGCTTCATTTTCCACTTGTGTGTGTTGTATTCTGTGTCAGCTAGAGCGGATGTTGTTGTTCTGTCAGTCAATGTATGTCAATGGTATGCAGAGCAGTGGAAAATAAGCCTGCATATTGAGTGTATGTGTGTTTCCAGTATATCTGAAGCTGTGTGTTCTACAGACTGACCTCCAAGAGAAATCGATTCTGCTGCAGGTTGAAAAGAGCTCCAACAACCACCTGTGGCAAGCAGACACGGCTTTGTTAAACATCCTGTGGAAAATCCCTTCTCAGCTCTGACACACTGTGCATAAATATATATATTCTTTATTTAAATGAGACTATGACAGCAGGTAGAGAACGACACATTACATCTTTGATGATAATCAGCTTGTTGATGTAGGTGAGCTCAGTGTGGACGAACTCCCACAGCGCCTCTTGTTGGTGTCTCTGCACCTTAGACATCGTCTGATCATTAAAACAAGACAGAAGAGGAGAGATGATTGTTAAAGATGCTTCAGGAATGTGTCAAATTTACATACTAAGCAGGTATTTTACAATACAAGCAGGAGAAGCATTCAAGTCTATTTTTTTCTCATTGTCCACAAATCAAATGAAAAGAACAAAGTTAATCTCTCAACTCTTTCCCACTTCCACAGCTTGTGTTGTGCTCTAAGGCCCATTCATTCCTATTAGGGCTGCACAATTAATCAACACTTTATCAAAATTGCAATAGGAGGCGCAATATTTGCTAAAGACGAACTGTGTGTCAAAATACCATTTTAAATTAAATACTGTGGTGCTGCAGAGATGTCCTGGTTTGCACATCATATTCTACAGACATAAGAAAACATCTTTGTTTGGTACAGATCCCCGCAGAAATCACACCATAATCATTTCAATATGTTTTGCAATGAAAATGAGAATAATGATGTAAAAATTATCAATCCCTCTCATCATATCGCAATTGCAATGTCAGGTCATGGAAATTTACTCTTATATTTAAAAAATGCAAAATCATTTCCTAAAACTGCTGGGCACTGCAAGTTTTAGCAAACGTTACTCAAACAGGAGTTCATATTGCATTTGTTAGGGACTATTTTTTAGCTACGGTTTTGGAGCTCTAGTGATCAATTACAGCAGTGGGATGGTGTATGTGGGATTGACTCAAAATAAACTACAGTGCCCATGTTCATAGTAATAAAGGAACATAGGCACTCAATGCAGTGGTGTGGCTCATGGATGTGTTCTTTATAGCTTTGCACAACAATGGAGCTCAATGGCACAGAGGAATAAACTGGTTGTGTCTAGAAGGTAACCTGCAAATTGCGAAATCTGGCAAAAACTCTTAGCGGGACTTGCTGCCCAACAACCTATCCTAGCCTTAACTATTTGAGATCAATGTCTAACCTTAACTATTTGAGGTCAATGCCCAACCTTAACCATCTCACAAGAGTTTGCCAACTCGTGGGAGTATATCAGTTGTTAGTAGGACCAATTCCTTGTTGGTTTTGGTCTTTTCATGGGATTTGCTGACAGTAAGAGAAACACAAAATATTGTTGAGCTATCCTTTAATGGTTCGTACTGAATGAGAGTGCACTATATCTGTCCAGTTCTTCTCCAGCATGCTTCCCTGACTTTCCTCCTTCCACCTCCACTTTAGATCGACCGGCACAAGGAAGGACCCCAGAACCTGCTTCAACACTTCCAGCTGACCTCGCTCCTGAGAGGTTGTTAAAGACAAGGAGGACAAAAATAAGATGGTAGAAGGATATAGGAAGAAGAAACAAGGAAGTCAGGGAGTAAAACAGGAAACGTTGAAGTCTTAATGAATCAGTAACTCCTTAGAAGTGATCATTAAAAGTTGTTGTGAATACTTGTGGTTGTACATTTAAAAGTATGCAAATGGAGCAGAACAAGAAGTGCTGCAGTTGTTTTCAGTTGTGTAAGTGGGCGGACACAATTAGAGCAAGTCTTTATCTGTTTCTAAGCATGTCAGCATGTGGTGTGATGAGCAGGAAACAAAATAATACCTCAGATGCCGGGTTCTTCTCAGACACTCCCTGGTTGAACAGGACCTGTCTCAGTGCAGCTTTGGGTTTGGCTCCTGCAGATTGTCCCTTATTCACTATTGCAAAATCAGTCACGACTTTCTGCTTGGTCCGCCTCTGGAGAGGGAAAATACTATTTTCAGGTTGTAAATTTCATGTGGAAATACCAGAGGATCAATCACCTTTCCAAGATTATATCAACAAACATTCATAAGATAAGAAAGAAAGTGGGCAAGAGATGAATCTAGACTATATGCTTTAAGTTTTAAAGTAGAAGTCAACTCCACTAACAGTGCAACACGCATTTCCTCTGAATATCCTACTAGATTTTAACATTTGGACACTTCGTACTCAATGTAAATCTTACTTAGTAAAAGTACAGACGTGTTGTCAGCAAACTTGAAGCAAGAAGAGTAAAAAGTACTTGTTATGCCAAATGGCCTCTTTCACAGTGTCATATATATTATAGGATTGTAATTACTGATGCAATAATGTGTAGCAGAATTTTTGTTGTAGCTTTGAGTATTGAGCTGTTTAATCTGGAATATCCTTAATATTATAAAGACATTAATGCCTAGAATTGAGTCCTAAAACCTTATTTTGCACTGCAGTGAGAATATTTCAACCTGTTTTTAATTTGAAACAAATTGTTTAAGGGGAGACACTCCAGGCAAAAACAAAGTTTTTCATGCACTGGTCAATTTTATGATTTTGATCTTCTTTCAGACTAGTGGAAAGAAAACATAAAAAATACACATTTAGGTATTTATTTTACTACACTTTGTCTATTTATGTCTGTAGATTCCTCCTAAATTCACACAAAGTTAACATTAGATCATGCCTAATTTGCATATTTAAACTTAACATTTCAGAAAACTTGTAATACAAAAAATAATTGTCTTAATGTAAGTAATCAACTGGGGAAGTTTCATGAGGATATCATTAGTTACTTTTTTAACCTATTCACCTGTAAAGTCTGATTCACCTGATTTATGGAACATTTTATTCCTAAAAACATGACGAAATTGTTTTTTTTCATGGCTGTTGACACTATTTTCTGATTTATGGAGTGATAAAATGAGATATCTAAAACCCCCTTCTGTAAAAACCGTTAACTCTAATATATCAACAAAATGAAAGAAGAATTTTGAACCTGGTTTCATCAAATGTTCACATTTCTGTTCTAGAAATGTGTGCAAGTTAGCACAGTAATATCATGGTAATATCTATTAGTTTAAAAAAAAAAATACCCTTATCTATTGGGTTGTCTCCCCTTAAAATATGTTTTATTAAAGAGTGTCTGTATCTTGACACCAGAGAGATTAAGGGCCTGTCGCTGCACTACAATCATGAAACAGTTTATTAGAAACACAAATTGATGTTAAAAACAAGGTTAAACTTTTCCTAAAACATTGGCAGATTTTTTTGACTCAATTCCAGACTATAATGACTTGATTTTTTCAGTGAACATTGCATCAGTTTTAGTGTAAAAAATAATCTGCTAAACATCTACTAACTACAGATGTCAGATAAAAGTCGTGGAGTAAAAGTGCAACTCTCTGAAATGTAGTAAAGTATAAAGTAGCATGGAATGGGAATGATCAAGTACAATACAAGTAGCTCAAAATTGCACTTCAGTACAGTACTTGAGTAAATGTACTTAGTTACATTTCACCACTAATGTCAGTACAGGAGGCTGCCACCAGCCTCACATTTCTGTCTCGTTTCACTTGCCTGTAAACCGAGCGTACTGAACTTGTGTTTGTCTGCTGACCCCTTGTGGTGATGGTTTATGTCTGCAGCTGCAGTCGTCCCATCAACAACGTCTGTCTCTCTGGCTTCCAGGTCCCTCAGCCTCTCCCCATCCACACCGTCTCGCCACGGGTCCAATGCTTCTTCCATCAGTGATTCATTCCCCCCACCATTGTTTACATGCACCGCCTTAGAGGAAAGGCTGAGGATAAACACACAGGGTTACTTATTGCCAAAATAAGGTGTGTGTGTGTGAGGGCACAGAAAAGGCTTTACAAGAGTGGAAGACTGAATGGAGGGACATTGTGTGCCTTGTTATCATTTTAAAGGGTTTATTTAGACTTTCTTTTCAGAGCTAAAGTGTGATAAATGCTAGGTAAACAAACATAGATGGCAACAAAAGAGAAAAAACAACAATGGTATCAATTTTGGCTTCTGACCCTTCAAAATAAAGTATGCCTGCTTGTCACCAGTTTCATGTGTCTACTGGTTGTGAACCACTCAACCAAAGATAATGTTTCCTTGTTTTACTTGACATTTAATGTACTTTTATAGGGACAAGTATATAAAATCATGAACAAGTGCCACATACCACAGCATTTACAGCCTAAGCTAGTTTGCAGTGCCAAAAGATTGGCTTTGAAATAAAACTCAAATAATGACCGGATAGTAACAAACACAAGAATTTATACAGCAGAAATAACATCAATGAAAAAACAAAGGAAAAGTGCATTTAGGGCCAAAGAAAGCAAACAGTTTCCCTTCTTTTCACAGTAATTTAGGCCCCACTTGACTTTCTCTCTAAAGACTCTCATAACACAGTTTATATCAGGAGTCAGCCAGGCTGCTGTCAAAGAAGCATAAATCCTAACTGTTGCATCTCACAGACCTTGACGCTGATTTAACAGGACACCAACAGTTTCACACAGCTGCAGCTCCAGTTACACAGTCGAGCGGTGTGTTTTAGCGTAGCTCCAGGACTCGTCTGACATAAGTTCCCACAAATCTAATCATCATCATCATCACAATTTGCAGAATGTCCTGCTGCAGATTTAAGTTACAGCGAAGAATGTGTCTCAGTTCTCAGGAAGCTACTGGATCTCAATGAAATATTTCACCTTTTACTGACTTTCATACTCTACTGGGTCACTGTTGTTGCTTTAAAAAGGCAGGAATAATGCTACATACATGGGTGCAGTGTGGGATTACTGCTGTAACTGGTATTCACAGTCATATTTATACAGTTTTTAGATGTTAGTATAAAAGCAAACAAGCTGACACGAGTAATCACACTGCAGACAGGTTCACAGCACTAATGCTGTCCTGTCAAACATCAAAAGGACTGACACAAGGGCTATCATCACGGTGTCAGACCTGTAAACAATCACTGTCACATGAAACTGGATTATATTGGAACACTTTAACCATTCAGAGACTGAAAAGTGGTCAGTTAAACAAACCTCTTGTTGGCTTTATAGCCTCAGTAAGACAACAAATCAAAAGCCAACTGGGCAGTCGGTGAATCCACTCAGCAGCTCCAACATGAAATGATTTACAGCAGTGAAGACATGAAGTAAAATGTTCCCCTTAAGCAGTGCACACTCTCCTCTTCTCACACAACCAGCTGTGCTTTTAAAAATAAAAAAAAGTATAGACTGTACCTGGGCTTTGTTGGATCCATTTTGTTTCACACAGTCATCTTTGGTTTCTATTAGTTTTCTCCTCCTCTTTCTCTCTGCCTGGTCCGGTCCCTCCCTCTCTTCCTTTCACCTGCACCCGTGCCCTCTGCAACTGGCCCGACGGGAACAACTGGATTCTGCAGCCAACAGATCGGTGTTCAGGGCTGGTTAATGTGTCGCAGTTAGGAGTGCTCAGTGGAGCGGAGGAGGTGGTGACTGACATGTTTGAGGATGATCTATTGTTGTTTCATGTCAATCATGCTTATTGATCACTCAAAGCAAACAAGAGGAAAGCATTTTAAAGAGGGGAACAGAGGTTTTGAAGCAGTAGGTTTTTTGTTCATCCCACACTAGAGAGAAGAGAGAGGCATTGATATAGAATCAACCATGAAAATCTGGTGTTTGATAGCACAGTAAAATGGAAGACAGAGCAGTGATTGCTGGTAAGAAGAGGTGAGTTATGGGGAAGTGACACGCAAAAAGAATGTAGTTACAGGAAGAAGTAAAATGTCATGTCAAAAAAAGACATTAGTATAAATAGCAGGAAATATGTTGTTACAATATAAACTGGAATGTAGACTGGCAGCGTGCCTGATGTTAAACACATCCTTACATTACATCCTCATTAACACGTTTTCACACTTTATCCAGACACCCAAGCATTCACTCTCAGCCTGTTGATGTACGGCACAATTCAAATACACAGATTAAGATACAAAGGTACATTTATTTAAAGTTGAGATATTAACAAAAGATCCTTTTTATACAGCTCAACAATGATTGTCCGCTCAATAAATTGTTCTGTTATATAATACAGTTTCATACAAGATAAAAGTGCTGTGTAATGACACATCCTCAGTCTGTCGGAGACTGATTCATATCTGAATCTGCAGGCCGGGACTTGTATTATAAAAGTTGACTTGGCTGAGGCCTACTGAGACAAGGCGTGTCCTGTTTTCTCTAACAGTGATGAATAATGCTCGTATGATAGGGCTTAAAAGAATGCTTATAGGGTTGTTAAAAGTGTCAGGGTTCTGGTCTACACGGAGTAGGAACTAATAAACTTCCCTGGTTCTGTTATTGTTCCCGTAACATTGTAATACTAGAACTGTTTCAACAATGTAAGCAGGAACTACAATTAAAACATTACCAGAAGTGAGGTTGTATGAGGTACTTGTTCATAGTCAGTGTATTACTTAACCTGACACAGGAGTTACCACACGGAACCAAAGTAATGTTCTGCTGTGGACGGGGTCGGCAGCAAAGCGTATTTTAGCCACCTATAAGAAAGGCTCCCCTAAAAAAAAATCAATATCAGTTTAAGTGTACGCTATATTTTGAATATTTTCATCGGGTTTACCTTGCCGTGAGACTGCTATACAGTCTGTTTCTGACCGGGAACTGAAGCCGTTATCTTTGCTCTCGCCAAAGCCACCAGACTCCATTGAAAAAAACAGTAATTTTACGTTGCAGAACACGGGAGTTGCTGGTCTACCTGTTGCCTCGATCGGTTAGTTTTTTTGTGTTATTGTGTGACATCAGTTAGTTCTGATTCACCGAAGTCACACAATAAACACAAACTAACCGATCGAGGCAACAGGTAGACCAGAAACCCCCATGTTCTGCGAGGTAAAATAAGTGTTTTTTTCCAATGGAGTCTGGTGGCTTTGGCGAGAGCATACATGGATACAACGGCTTGAGTTCCTCGTCGGAAAGGGCTGTCTGACGGCAAGGTAAAGCGGTGAAAATATGAAGTATTATATAATATAAACTGATTGATTTTTCTTTTAGGTTGCTAAAATAAGTTTAGCTGCTACCCCCCGTCCACAGAAGTACATTGCTTTGCTTCTGTGCTGTAACTCCTGTCTGCTTCTTCGTGCCGACCGTCATCTACTGTAGATAATACACTGACAATGGAGAAGTACCTCATACAACCCCACTACAACACACCTGAACATCCCTTTAATGGCACAGACTGAATAGTAGATGTTGCACTTCTCTCTGCTAAAAAAACTGTGCAAACAGAAATTGATTAGCTTAATTGGCCAACACCATAGGATAGAGTAGTCACAATGGATACAACTGTTGCTGTTAAATAGAAAACAATTCAGTACAAAATGCAGTTGTCAACACTCAAAATCATAAAATGCATGCTGTATAATAAAAGGTGATGAGTCCAGTATGAAATCATAAAAGACTCTCTTATTCCCCGACATATTCCAAAGATATAATGTACAGTGACACCAAAGTAACAGCGAAGGCTTCATCAGCCTTAAAGACTTAGTTTGACATTTTGGGAAATACTCTGGGAGTTTGATGAGAATCGTACTCTCATGGTTTAATGGTAAATACAAAGCTGGAACCTTTTAGCTAAGCATAAAGAGTGGAAACAGAGGAATATTTTGGGTTGATACACTTTTAGCTTCCTAGAGAGTTAGCTAGATTAGCGGTCGCCAGGCAACCAGCGGAGACTCCAGGAAGTTTCTGTTCCCGAGCTGCGTTCCGATCGCCTAATAGTTCCCTGCGACGGCTCAACTTCACTGCAAGTTGACAAGCAAGGTTACGCAATATTTATACGGCTCCATGTAACTTCAATATTACAACAAACTAGGGCTGCAACTAACAATTATTTTCTTTGTCGATTAATCGGTTGTTAGTTGTTTTGTCTATAAATTGTCAGAACATGGTGAAAAATTTCGATCAGAGCCCAAGATGACGTCCTCAAATGTCTTGTTTTGTCCACAACTCAAAAATTACCGTCATAGAGGAGTAAAGAAATCCGAAAATATTCACATTTAAGAAGCTGGAATCAGAGAATTTTGACTTTTTCCTTAAACAATTACTCAAACCGATAAATCAATTATAAAAATAGTTGGAGATTAATTTAATAGTTGACAACTTACTGGTTAATTAATGTTTTAGCCCTACAACAAACGATAGCATTGGTTGTCGGTGCTAATGTTAGCTGCTGTAGTCACTCATGCCGCAGCGGGCATTGTGCTCTGGAGACATCGCTGTTGTACTCAGCGATAATAATTATAATAATTTATAGTTTAACGATACGGTTATTGATATCTAACTATTAATTTAGGGTTCCAGGAGGAGTCCACCAAATTTATTTATTTCAATATATATTTAATATTTTATTTCAGTAGTGTAAATTTCAGCAGTAGCAGCAACAGTTATTTGAGGTGATTACGTTACCAGGGTAACGCATCGGGGGAAGTGATTTGGTGACGTTACAGGGTGTCGAATGGAGATGAATTTTTTGCGGGAAGTTCCCTTATCCCGCATTCCCTGAACAGGGAGTCGGGAGTACCGTTTATGTACACTGCAGAACGGAACGCCGCTCCAGACGAGAAATAGTTCAGTGTTACAGAATATAACCATCTGTAAAACACCAAGTTGTCATTTTTACACTTTGGTATTTGTTCAGATTAAACAAATGAAATACAGTATAACGTGTTAGTTAGTGAGCTTTGAAGGTGTTGCTAGGTGGATTTTGTGGATTACCTTTGGACAAAGCCCGGTTAGCTGTTTCAGTTTCCAGTCTTTATGCTAAGCTAAGTTAACCGGCTGCTGGTTGTAGCTTCATATTTACCGTACAGACATGAGGGAGATATCAATTTCTCAATAACTTTGTACGAAAAAAAATAACCTAGTCCCCACTATTCCTTTAAAAAGCATATACATGGCTAAAAGTTCTTTTGTACAATTTTAAGCAGTATTTATCTGTGCAAAATCCCTCTCCCTCCCTGAGCCATTTGTTCCTGTCGCTCTCAGTAGTTTGAGCCCGTCTTCTCAGCGAGTGATTGGCAGGGCGAGAGGTAGAGTGCTCAGTGACGCTGGTGTCTGTGAAGTAAAACTGCTGGCGGTAGCACCTTGTCAGTTTGTGTGCTTGTGAGTCTCTAAAGAGAACAATACTTGGTTTCATAAGCTTCTTGTTCCACTTGGCAGGCGCTGCAGAATTACTGAATGCCGTACTTTGTCTCAAGCTCCTCGGCTGCCCGTCCCAGGTGCATGTCTCTCAGTTTGTCCAACAACTCCTGCAAGAAGGGCCCGTGCAGCATTCTACCTCGTTCTCCTCCACCTGCACGGGACCCTCTCTCGGCCCACACCCTCAGCATCTGGTAGTGAGCCTCACGGCAGGCTCGGAGGTGGTCCATCTCTGCTTGTCCGATCTCTGTATCGGTCACACCGAGCGAACGCACCAGTTGCTTCATCTGCGACACAGGAACCAGATCCAGCACCGTGTAGATCACGTCAGAGACTGCAGGCGGGAGTGAGGAGAGGGGAGGGGGAAGAGATACAAGTTAGAACAATAGTTTTCTCTATAATTGAGCCAAAACACAGTTTTATTGGTCAGGACAATGTGCTGCTGATATGCGCAGTAAAAAATACACTCACTCTTGACTTCCAGTGGGACACAGTCCGGCAGATTGGACGGCTCGTGTTCACTCACAGGACTTTGAGGAACAGCTGTTACGGTCATGTTGTCTGAAGGTTCCTCACTCTGGATCAGGACCTGCTATGAGACAAGGGCAGATTACATGTTATTGACTGTAGCTGTACATCCAGCAGAGAAAAGTAACCACAGACAGATCAGTGTACCTCGCATGAGTCCGGGGAGGCGTCCGATGGTTGGGTGGACGGTTTCAGCAACTTCTTCTTGGTAGACCATTTTGTGGCCACGTGGGTGATGACAACCACCAGCACTATCGATATCATAGCCACAACTACAACTCCAGCAATTATGTTGATAAGATATCCATTTCCAGATTCAGGTTCAGGAACTTCATAAGGATCCGAAGGGAAACATGATGGGTACATGTCAAAAAAGCAGCAGCAATCTACTTTTATGAAACCTAACAAAGAATCCACATCTAAAAAACACTACAACTGACAAACTCTTTCTTTCACACATTGTTCCTCTTTGATGCTAAGCAGGAATATACAGAGTTTCTGCAGGGTTGTTAAATTCAAGACTTTTCAACCTTTTCCACTCCTTGAGGGCGCTGGCACCCTCAGACGACTTTACTGTCTTTCTGAAGCTGTAGCAGGTTCCGAGCTAGAGTTAATGTACTGGGATTACATGAAACTAGAAAACATAAGGGATCCATTGGTACCAACCACGTCATGCTAGCATGTCGGGAAGAACGGTGAAAAACGCCCTGAAGTTAGGCTAAATTTTGGCGAGGACAAACTGGCATGTCCCTTGACCTCTGACCTTAAGATATGTGAATGAAAATGTGTTCTATGGGTTCCCACGAGTCTCCCCTTTACAGACATGCCCACTTTATGATAATAACATGCAGTTTTTTGCATGCAGTATAAATATAAAGTTATTTTCACCTATTCTAAAAATGGTTTCTGCAGACTGGGGTCTCTAAACAGTCTTAGAATTACATAAATTGGGTGTCACTGTAGAGCTGAGACTCTTGTAGATCCAATGAGCCAAACTGTATTGATGTGTGATGATGTTAGTCCCCATAGTAGCCATTTCATTGTAGTGAGACCATTTTTTTAAAACTTGATGTCACTGTATAAAATGACCTGTGGTGACCTCTAGGATAATCACAGCCTCATGAAACTTTACAGCCACAAACTATAGACCTAGAGCATTCAGAGGATGGATGGCTCCCTAGGCAGATTGACAATAAGGGGGTTTCTGAGCAATTTCCAGAACAGAATTGCTCGCCATCCAATCGTCAGAAAATGCAGTTCTTGCAGAAATCTCAAAATGTCAAAAGTTTTTGATACCAAATCACAGCATGGCTTTTTCTATGGTGTTCCTCAAGGTCTTGGTGTCTTAATGTGGTAATTTGGAGGGATTATTGATATTTTTGATAAATTCTCGAATGGTAAAAATTGGTTAAATTTAGTACCAAGTCTGTGTAGCAAATGGTATCAACCCAAAAATCGCTGCAATAATTTACAAGACATAATAGAGCATAGGAATGGTCACTATACAGTTCTATCATAATGTTCTTAGCCCTTATATACTTTTAAAATATATTTTAATTAGTTACTGTTTTTTTTTTTTTTAGTCTGATTTTAATCGTTTTCACAAGAATGGGCTGTCGCCGGCATGGAGACATAATTACTGCGTAAAGCGAGGGCAAAGCTTTGGTTGGCGTACTATGCACAGTTGTGTATGTTTGTACTTGCTCTATAACTCCTTTTCTCTTCCATATGCACACACATATTTGCACACATGAGTAGCTTGACTCTGCAAAACATTTACTTCATTCAAATGTATTTGCTTACATAACTTGGCTAAAACAGCATGTGTGATGATTTCTTTTCTCAGATATTTACATATTTTACATTTTAATGTATTCATATAAATTGGAAACTAAATTTAATATTTCAAAATTGAGATGCGATAGATTTTCACAATAAATCAAACATCTGGTATGTCCAGAGGACAGTGAGCCTTTGTTCAAGTCAGACTGCTGTTCAACCCTAACCCTAACCCTAACCCTTGTAGCCACCGTCACTACAGTGCAGCTGCAGCTCATTACACGTTATATTGAAACCCCAGAATAATACCAGATCTTTTATAATTCATAGTGCCAGTGTATTAACTCTTTCATATAAAAGCTGGCCTGCTGATAGATATCCCTGTCACAAGTGCCTACCTTTTGTATTCAGAATACCAGGTGATAGACAGTGATGTTTGCACTCAACGGAACAACTGTGAAGACAAGAGAGGACGTTTCACAACATTAAAAAAGGAAGTAGAACATCTTAAGGGGAAGGAATTAACACGAGGGCCGATGTGCCTTTTTTAACACCAGTAAATGAGTTCAAACAACTGCATGTTAACACTTTAAATAAAGTTTCACAGTTAATACTACACATGAAATGTGTACTAATTGAAAGATAATGCTTCATCTGTCACAAATTACAAGTAATAGTTGCATTAAGAATGTAGCTAAGGATTATGGGATGTATGGGCAGTTGGTCACCTCATTTCCCCTCTTTTATCAGAGACAAATATCTGTGTCTGTCCACCTACTTAACAATTTACTCAACAATTAATAACTGGACACATTGCTCACTGAAATTAAGAGTTTTTGGGGCACTACCCTGAAAAGAGTTGATTGGCTGCCCCTGTTATATTTTCACTAATAATTTCCTTTTCAACTGCCTACGTAAGCAGTTCTGTTTTTGTCTAACCAGGAAAACCTTGGTCAAATGTAATGCCCTCATGACAATGTTTATGTTTGTGATTTTGTACATTTCAACCACTGTTTCAAATCTACAAATATTTGACACAAATGTCTAAAAGATTTATAAATATCTACTGTAGGACCACAATAGGGATTTTCGACCAGATATTTTAGGTGTCCTCTCTCAGTGAACCAGGCATACAGTGGTTGAAACAGAAGCCCGTGACTACTTGTTTAGTAAATGTTAAAACGTCAGCAACCCAGTTTTAGTGTCTCGTAACTTCTCTCTTCTGTTGCCAACAAATGGAAAGATTTAACAAAGTCGGAAGTGGGCTGCAAGTTTCAATTCAACAAAACAACTTCCCCATTAACAACTTTAAATAAAACCATCCCAAACAGCAGGATGGGAACAATGTGTGTACCAAAAGCTCATATACATTAGTGTACTCACTTATTGCAGAGTTTACAGTTGCGCCTGACTCTGTAGTAGTTCTCTTTACATTCACACACAGTGTCTTTCTCTGGTGTACCTGTGAACAAGAATAATTCTATTTAGACTGAACTGTGGAAATACTTTATGAGACACAGAATTGATAAAGAAGAATATTTTACATACACATAACTAAGTATTGGTATAACATTGCCAGATCTTAAGACTTACATGTCTGTTTTAGAATTTCATCCTGTCCACATGGTTTACATGGCAAACACTGGGATGTTTGTGAGTCGATGTTATCCTTGTAATAACCCGTCTTACACTGACAAATCGTGTTTCGGTATCTTTCACATTTTGATACCGTCACTTCATGTTTCCCTGTTTTAAAGTTGAAGAGAGAAAAGGTGAACAAAGCAAACCTTTACTTGATACAACAACAAACAAATCAAAGGGGTGAAACTGATTCAGAAAAAGGTAATGTTGCTCTACCTTTACAGCGTTTGCAACGATGGCAGTTGGGGAAGAAGTTCATCTGATCTGTGTATTGTTCATCAGGACATGCTGTGCAGTTACTTCTTTGACCGGTTGCATTACACTTTTCTACAAGCTTAAAACCTGGAAAACATGAACATCACATGTAAACACAGTTAAAGGGACTGTATGTAAGCTTTTACACATATAAAAGTTTTTTTAATCGTTTTTTTAATGGCAATATGTGAACAGGTTGTAACCTAACCTAAAAAATGAGACCTTCCGCGACTTTCTGAGTTTCGTTTATCAGCCTGTAGACTGCTTTCATTGGGAATCCAATGGATGTGATATCATGTGCGCTCGCGAGTGCTTTTATTTTCAGCTCTGCTATAGGGCTAACGTTCGATTAGAAATGGAGTCCGCTAACGCCAACAAAGACCAGCCCCCACCACAACTCAGACTCCAGCGCACACTCCACAGAATCACAAAAAAAATTAGATCTATTAGATCTAGTGAAGCCCATCTTGCAAAACAGGAATTTGTCCGACGTCGGGAGAATACTCGTGTTCTGGGAGTGTGTGTGCACGTGGGAAGTGAGTGGTGATGCAAGAGAGAGCGGTGGAGCAGAAGAGAGCTAGTTTAGCTTTGAGAATATCAAGTGAATGTACAGTGGAAGTTGCAATTTGCGCAGAAATAAATGCTGCAGCTCCTCAAAACCAAAAGAGGTTTCCTGTGTCTTGTTTCCCTGCAGCTGAGTGAAGTGACAGGGCTCCGGAGCGAGTAACGTTATCTACTCCGGCCCAGGAGACCAAAACTACGGTGTCTCCACTGTGCCTTCTGACCACGGTCAGGACGCTGAAACAGGAAAAGTTAACACTAGGAACTAACATCAGCCGGGCCTTCAATTTATGGAGGGACCTTCGTTTGCGTGTGTGATATTTCCAATAATGAGCATGCTACTATGAATTATGTGCGGTGTGCGGGAGGCTATAAAGTACCTGGAGAGCATCTGTTGCAACAAATTCCCTTTCCAGCAGGATAGTCCCCATGTGGACACTTCTCCTCCTCTGAAGGTAGTAACGACGTCAGAGTGGGGATGAACATGCACTGCAACACAGAATATACAATGAATGCACAAAGAAAAGCTTTTTTCCCATCATAAGGAAGTTTCTCATTTCACAATTTCCAAGTATTTAGTGAATCACTTCTCACCATAAGCAACATCAGTATTGTGCCGACAGGGGCCTTTGTGTTCCATCTTCCTCTTTGCCCAGCTCCCTCCATTATCTTACAGGGTTAGCTCAATCCATCTGAGGACACCTGCAAAGAAAACAATCAGTCAAACACCTCTAACAGCAAATAGTGATATAACTCACAGGTATCGTGCTTTCCATTATTGAATTAATAAAAACAAATAATTAGTAAAACTAAAGGTTAGCATCGTGTTTTTTTTTTTAAATTGCCACCAAAAGAAGGATGTATAAACAATCATGGACCTTTGATGCACCTTTCATCTAGCACCACCAACAGGTCACAGTTTGTTGTACACAACAGATCAATGGCAGGTTACTAATTCCCATCAGGCTCAGCTGTACTTTGACATTAATGCACATATGCATTCATGATTTGAGTGTTACTGACTGATGTTTGTACAAAACGAATGTACTGTATCTTATTTATGAACCTTTATCAACTTTGTATTGAAAAATAAACCTAAATACAATCATGTCCAGATAATCCTGTTAGGGGGGGCCCCGGGGCAAAAATGAACTGCTGGGCTCCATTATTGGCCACATTAATCCCCCAGTCCTCCCATTCTTTGCTCTACTGCCCGACTCCAGGTTTGCATTTCGTGTGGTGATTTGCTTAAAGGTCCCATATTGTAAAAAGTGAGATTTTCATGGCTTTTTTATTATAAAGCAGGTTTAAGTGCTGTATAAATACTGCGAAAGTATCATAGCGAGCAATCCACAGTGAAATACACACAGCTCGTACAGCACTTTAAATGAGCCATCAGGATTTCTGTACATTTGTGATGTCACAACTATACAAATATATAGAACATTTCGCAGTTTTAAACGTAAACTTCAATGTGTCCCAGTTTATTTCCGGTTGCAGTTTATTGCTGCCTTCAAATTAAACTTGTGAGCTTGTGTTTACAACATGGGAAGTCGTGTACATGATATGCTTGGTTAAGTCGTGAGAACGACGCTGCTAAGCAACGGTAATATTAACGTCACTGTCAGCGTGTAGAAGCCACAGAGGCTAACAATTTAGCAAGCTAGCAAGTGGGTAACTAATGCAGGAAATGCAAAGGCATAAAGACAGAGGAAAAAGAGGAGGCCGTTGGGAATATCAACATTTTCCTCAGACATATTATATAATTACGAAGAATTACAATAAACGACTAAAATTAGAATATATTCACTTAATATATATCAAAAAACTTCCAAGGCCTCCGCCATTTCTGACAAGGTCAACAAACTCGTCACAAATCGTAAACTCTGAGCTTTCAGAAACTGTCCAGTTACGAGGTTGTGAATACCACAAGAGGGGGGCGTTCATATGGACTCTTCTCGTGAACATGTTAACACGACCCCACGAAATGACATCAGCTGACAGAAAGTAAACAGGGACCCAAGCTGTTGTCTAGCAACGCAGTTCCGCTGCAATGCCGTTGAAATGTGCTAAAATGGAGCATTTCAGACGAAGGGTAAATAAAGGCATATTCAGGAAGACAGTATGAGGATATTAAAAGTTTTTTTTTTAACACTACAGCGTGTAAACATGTTCTAGTAGAAACACAAAATCCAAGCATGAACCTGAAAATTAGCATGATATGGGACCTTTAAACACAAAGTACTCTGGGAATAGGCAACTTCTGTGCACAAGATGACGACGACAGGGCCTCAAGTTTCAAAAATAAAAACGGATTCACTTCAAGGCCTTAATCGTTTCAGTTGATATTGTGCTTTGGTGGTGCATTTTCCCAATTACCGTTTTAAATAAATTACTACAGTATAAACCAGTGAACCTGGGGCTTTCAGGGCCCTGGGGCCAGTTGGTAATCCAGCCTTGAATACACCTGTACAGCTGTAAACATATAGCTTTATATCTGATAAAAGTTGAACCGGGCCTGACAATGTAGAGCTGAGCCTGACAAGCTCTGAGATGTCCTGAAATGACCAGTAAAGAGGATAAACTCCTCAGATTTTGGTAACAACGTGGTCTTTATTTAGGCGCTGACTCAGGTCATATTTTAGAAGAACAGCAAAGTTTTCTATAGACTGTTTCAATGGAATTGCGTTGCTAGGCAACAGCTTGGGTCCATGTCTACTTCCTGTCAGCTGAAGTCATTCACATACTGTACACTGCAACAGGAAATAAACTGGGACACATTTGGAATGTTTACATTCACAACTGTGAAATGGTCTATATAATAGACAGAAATAATATAAATAAAAGCCTTTTGTGCATAATTTATGTGGTTAAGATTATTTAATCTACCAAAACTCAATTAAATAATTCCTGACCATTGATCTGATCAATTCACCAAATGACAAGACATGTTTTTCCACATTAATGCTATCAAACCATGCAGTTAGTTTTAAATGTAAGCAACCTGCTGATGTTGTGAGACATCCATCTATCAGACATAATAATCATAATAAAATTGAGGTCAAGGGAATTTTATGTCAGGTGTTGATCATTAATCAGGATCATCCATACACTTTGCTATAGTCAAAGAAATAGTCCAAATGAAAACATTTGACAGGTCTGTAGATTAACTAGAGCAGGGGTCTGCAACCTGCAGCTCCGGAGCCACATGCTGCTCTTTAGCCCCTCTCCACTGGCTCGCTGTGGATTTCTTAAAAAATGAGTGGAAATGAATAACTGTTTTTGTTCACATTTTCATTTTTATTTATCATTGTTGTAGGTCCATGGTACGACGGTACGACGGAGAATTAGGGCCACATTGAGGAAAAAAATTAATCTGAGATTTCGAGAATAAAGTCATAATATTACGAGAATAAAGTTAGAAGCTTATGAGAGAAAAGTCGTAGTATTATGAGAATAATGTCATAATATTATAAAGTAGTAATTTTACGTGCTATTTTCTTTTTTTCTCGTTAAGGTATAACTTTATTCTTGTGATTTTACAACTTTTTTTCTCGTACAATTATGACTTTATTCTTGTAACATTACAACTTTTTTCTCGTTAAATTATGAGTTTATTCTGGAAATCTCAGATGTTTTTTCTCTCAATGTGGCCGTAATACTCCGTCATACATTTGCACTTTGGCCCTCACTGCATTAGTCTTATATACTATATACTTAGACTATAAGCTGTGTTACCTTCATCACAATGCTCAATTTTTTTTTGTGTTTTTTGCCTAAAATGGCTCTTTTGATAGTAAAGGTTGCTGACCCCTGGACTAGAGCAACATTGGGGAGGGGCCTGGACTTTCAGAGGTGGTTTTCTCCACACACAAGCAGATAAAACAAAACTATCTGCAAGGTCAGCTAAAGGTAAGCAAGAAACTCTGTTGATTACTTTGATCAAAAGTAAAAGCTGCTGTATTTTACTTTGTTTTAATGCCAAATGTAATATATTTAAAGTAAAATGGGTCATTCAAAGGGTTTGTAACTTCTTACACGTATAAATTATTGCGGGTCGGTGTCCCATGCACGCTCACATGTGGCTACGCTGTTCAGACTCAGACTCCAACACAAACTACACAGAAGCACCAAAACCGCAAAGTTCTATCTAGTGAAGCCCGTCTTGCAAAACAGTGTTGGCCGCGGTCGGAGGACGCGGGGGAGTACCGTGGCTTTGGTCTCCAGGGCCGGAGTCTCTGCTGTACTCTGCTCCTCTGCCTGCCTGCTTGCCTTCACTCACACACCGCACTCGTTATTCGCCCCACCTCACGTTTATGCGCACACACTACACACTGCATGAGAGTTACTAGCTCTGAAAATATATAGTGAATGTACAGTGGACGTTTGTGCAGAAATAAATGCTGCAGGGCGCCTGGGTTAGCTCAGTTGGTAGAGCGGGCGTCCATGTATTAAGGCTTGGTCCTGACTGCGGCGGCCCGGGTTCGAATCCGGCCTGTGGCCCTTTCCGCATCCACTCTCTCTCTCCCCCCTTTCAAGACTCTATCCACTGTCCTGTCAATAAAAATGGAAAATGCCCCCAAAAAAATAACTTTAAAAAAAAAAAAAAAAAAAGAAAGAAATGCTGCAGCTCCTCCAGACCAACAGAGGTTTCCCGTGTCTTGTGAAGTGACGGGGCTCCGCAACGAGTAACGTTATCGTCTCCGACCGGGCGCCGGTGTCTCCAGTGTTTCCTCCGGCCGCGGTTGGGAGGCTGAGGCAGGAAAAGCCAACACTAGGATCAGCACTGATTCATGGAGAGACCTTCGTCTGGTCAGCTAACATTACTGCCAAGCAGGTGAAATATAGAGTGATATTGTGGTTTTAGGTTTTGAGCGATGCTCGTTCATGTCTATTTAGAGCGAGCACAAGCGCGAGCAACAGGACGCTGACTTTCGTTGACTTAACGGCCACAGGTGTCGCTGTTAACAAGCATTTCTGATTCTTACAAACAGTCCCTTTAAGGTGGTCATTTAAAGGGACTGTTTGTAACTTCTTACACGTATAAATCACCCGGGTCGGTGTCCCATGCGCGTTCAGACGAGACTCCAACACAAAACTACACGGAAGCACCAAAACCGCAAAGTTCTATCTAGTGAAGCCCGTCTTTCTAAACAGTGTTGGCCGCGGTCGGAGGACGCGGGGGAGACACAAGCGCGAGCCCGACGCTGACTTCAGTTGACTTAACAGCCACAGGTGTCGCTGTTAACAAGCATTTCTGAATCTTATAAACAGTCCCTTTAATGCCAAATGTAATATTTTAAATTACCCTTAAACTGAGATGTAACACATTTAGATTCTCCTCTGTCATAAATAACCCTTTTTTTTTTTTAAAGTAATAACCCACATATAAAGAGAGACATAATGTGAGGTTTATTTAACAGAATATGTAGTTGTGGTGGATAACTAGAGCATGAACTGGTCTAAAAACGACTCTTAACATGTCTCCTCTTGTTTGGAAGCTACTTCCCTGTCTGTCGCACTGAAACTTGGAGATTTCACTGAACTTTCAAACTTTTTAAAACTCAACTTACGTGTTAAACATGTTGACGTATTTAAGAACTAAATGTACACACATTGATTTTACAGTTTTTTCTTTCTTGTCTCGTTGGTTTCGGTTTATCTGTAGGCCACATAACGCCCACCACCACAGGGCTGATATGAATCTGCTTCCCACAGACACACAGACACACTGAGCTATTTCACCGTCTCTTACCTGGACAAACCGCTGTCACCGCCGAGGGATACCTCTGTTACTTCAGCTCCTTATGAATGAATGGTATATTTAATATAACTAGTATATATTATATTGTACCGAGAGTAAAAACGGTGTCGTTGCCCCTCTCTGTCTGCTGCTGGCTCTCGAGCGGAGGCGGACTTCAACGGGAAACAGCTGCGTCACGAGATCAGTTTCAAGGAATTGTGCTGCGGAGTTTGGCAGGAAGCCTCTGAAAAACAATCCTACTGGCTGTAATGAGCAACGCATGCAGACAGGTGAGCGCCTACAAACTAGTGTGCAGGTGATTCACTGTCAGATGAGTCTATCTAAAATATATGGCTATAATGAGCAATGCACACAGGTGAGCGCCTACAGGTCTGCAGGTGACTCACTGTCAGATGATTATATCTAAAAAAAGTATTTATAGAAGACTAGAAGGCTTCACTGGTACATGGGAGCCCACACATGCATGACATTTAAATTACATTATCCTTAATGAATGCTTATAGATAGATAGATAGATAGATAGATAGATAGATAGATTACTCCTCTACTTCATATTTTTTTGTTTTTTGTTTTTTGTTTTTTTACATTTATCCTTTGATATTGCAATATATTGTTATTAATTGTTTTTTATTTGTTTGTTTGTTTTTGGCAGGAAGGTCTCTGAAAAACAACCCTACCGGTTATAATGAGCAATGCATGCACACAGGCACACAGGTGAGCGCCTACTAGTCTGCAGGTGACTCACTGTCAGATGATTCTATCTAAAAAATATATAGAAGACTAGCAGACTTCACTGGTACATAGCAGCCCACACATCCATGACATTTAAATTAAATTCTCCTTAATGAATGCTGAAAGGGGACATATTATGCTTATGTTCAGGTTCATACTTGTATTTTGTGTTTCTACTAGAACATGTTTACATGCTGTAATGTTAAAAAAAACGTTATTTTCCTCATACTGTCTGCCTGAATATACCTGTATTCACCCTCCTGTCTGAAACGCCTCGTTTTAGCTAATTTCAACGGAATTGCAATGGAATTGCGTTGCTAGGCAACAGTTTGGGTCCATGTTTACTTCCTGTCAGCTGATGTTATTTACATACACTGCAACCGGAAATAAACTGGGATACATTTAGAATGTTTATGTTAAAACCGTGTAATGGTCTAAATAGTGTCTATTCGTGACATCACAAATGGACAGAAATCCTGACGGCTTGTTTCAAAGGCACAATTTCTGAATACGGGCTGTGTGTATTTTTTCGGCATATTGAACGTTTCAATACTTTCACAGTATTCATATGGCACTTAAACCTGCTTTATACGATAACAGACATCTCACTTTTTACAATATGGGACCTTTAAAGATAGATAGATAGATAGATAGATAGATAGATAGATAGATTACTCATCTACTTCATGGGGGGGTTATTTTATTTTTTTACATTTATCCTTTGATATTGCAATATATTGGTATTAATTGTTTTTTATTTGTTTGTTTGTTTTATTGACACAACAAACATGAATTACTTCTTTACATGTACATGCATGTTCTTTTTAAATATCTATATATTGTAATTTGCTTAGTGAATTGTATATATGTATATAAATGTTTTGTTTTTTTTTTTGTTCTTTTTTATTTTTATTTATTATTGAATTGACGCTTTGGCAATATTGTTCACCTGACAGTCATGCCACTAAAGCAAATTGAATTGAATTGAATTGAATTGAATTGATAGATAGATAGATAGATAGATAGATAGATAGATAGATAGATAGATAGATAGATTAAAAAAACAAGTACTGCAAGAACCAGAAATATAAAAAAAGAAACATTTGCAATAAAAATGTGTAAAATATGTATCTGTTAAAAGAGCTGTACAGTACAGTATAAAATATTGACCAAGGAATGTGCAAATGTTCACGTATAAAGTATAAAGAGTATATGCAATATGCAGAGATAATAATAATAATAATAATAATAATAATAGAAAAAAGTGACGTTAATGTAATGCATTGAGTCAGACGTAAAGACTTTACGTTAAGATAGACTGAGGAGCAACTTGGATAAGTACCTTTATTTGTCAAATTTGAGTACATTTAAGGTATTCAATTAGGGGCATTTAATGGACAGTGAAAAATATTTAATAGATATATTTATTAGATATCAGTATGCATTGCAAACCAATCAATAGGTCTGTAAACATTTTTTTTTAAAATCCTCAATTACTGGGGCCTAAATAAATCACTTAAAACCAGTGAATTTTAAGAAATGGCATTTTAAATAATTGTTTATTGTAGAAACTAAAGATATTAAGAGGATAAAAAAAAGGTTTGTTGTGAAAATTTGGCTTCATTGTACGTCCATTCCTGTATAGAGTAAGTGCAGACAATGAAGTAAGTATAACTTGATGCACTGTAATTACAGGCACCATAATGGGAGTGGGCCAGGGCTTTGTTCAGTGGGCCAGAACAGTGGAGCCTCACGTGACATTTTGCTGGTACAGTATATGAAACATGAGAGAGCTCAGTCAGCAGAGCAAGACAAGTGCTTCCTCAGAAAAACCACATCCTCCCTTTCAGTGAGCAAACAAAAAAAGTGTCGACATCTCTCTACTCTTCTTCCTCCTCCTCTTCCTCTCACTCTCTATCTTTCTCTGGCTTGTCGCATGCACATCAGTCATCGAATACTTACACCGGCACATTTGACATCTTGGGTGCACGTGTTAACGTTCACACTGGTGGTGAGTTTCATATAGCCTGTGAATACAGATCTGAGTCTGCATGTAGATTTTCTGTTTCAAGTCAAGTGAAGAATATCTTATTTGTTAACTAATCTGTTTACTTCCTCACAACAACCTCAACATGTTCCTGGCAAGTTCTTATCAAACGTAGCCTACTAATCATTTTGGGCAAGCAGCCCAATACTGAAACCTCAAGATAAGCATGACCAGGTCTGCTCTCAGTCACTTCAGAGTTATTTTAATGCTCAGTCATCTCTCCTCCAGTCATCCCAGTAGTCTGTTTGAGTCGAGAGCCACACTGGGGCCACAAAGGCAGCCCCTTTTACAACACTGCCTCCTCAACCTTAAAGGCCCCGTTTTCACAGTTGACAGGAGGTCACGTGTTGTGGCCTGGTTTCTGTGAAAAATGACGATGGTGAGAACATGACAGCTGAATAGTGGACGTGCCGAGATGAAGAATAGCTGCCGCTCAGTGTCTAACTCAGTTTAAAGAGGATCTATTATGCTTTTGTGCTCTTTTTTTCTCTTTCCTTTAGTGTGTTATATTGTTTTTTTCTGCATGTGAAAGGTCGGCAAAGTTACAAAGTCATCGCCAAAGGGAGTTACTCTCCCCCACAGAAACACTGCTCCTGAACTTCCTGAAACGCCTTGATTGAAGTCCCACATTTTCTCCCGTAACGTAGTGATGTCACCAAGAAACACATTTGCATAATACCTGCCTAGCGGTTAGTTTTGCACGCCCTCAAAAAAAGCTAGTTAGAGCGGAGCTGAAGCGCAGCCCGAAGAGCTTGGTTCACTTGACCAATCACGACAGAGTTTGGTTCAGTTGACCAATCAGAGCAGACTGGGCAGCAGCACAGCCGGTACGAGAAAAATAAAGCATTTTTTAACCATTGGAGCATGTAAACATGTTCTAGTAGAAACCCAAAATACAAGTATGAACCTTAAAATAAGCATAATATATCCTCTTTAAGATTAAGATGTTTCTGAAGTGGAGACTGTTTGATTTTTTTTTTTAATTAAATAAAAAAGACACTAGCGGTGAATGAAAAGAAGTGTTTGGGGAAGATCTTACCACTAATCAACTAAAATGTTCTAACACTTACAAAGTTAATACTGGAATAGAAGGAATTTCCCAAACACTCATTACTTATTACATTACATTGGTGGACAGATACTCATCTTCAGAAAGTATTACACACAAACAATGCAGTTAGGAGTAGTTAAAACAACAATATGTTGCATGTCACTAATAATGAAGGCAGACATATCAGATCATTCTTACAGTTATATCTTGATATCTGAATTTTTCACACGTAAGATTAATGCCAGATGATTAATGTCACTTGTGGTACATTTGGTATTGTTGATAGAAATCTCTTTTTATTGCTCACTCCTGTCCTATGTGTCATACAATTTCAGAGCAGCTCATTAGAATAATGTAATTTCTTAGAATAATGTTTATCTCCTCAACAACTTTCTGTAAGAGCAACAGGTTGTACTTGTAGTCAAATGAGTGTATGATATTTCACTGAAATTGCCTTCTAAGTCTAAGAAGGAGAGAAAGAGATGGATGTAAGAGAGAGATTGCTTGCAGGCAAAAGATTGATTTTGGATAAAACGAGAGAGATGGTGCCTGTGGAAAAAAGTGGAGGCTGGAGGAGGGCATGTTTTTGTGCACAGAGCCAGGGGGTCGCAGCAAAAGACATAGACAGGATGAGAGAGCGGGGCAGAGAGATCTCAAAGACAGTCGTTGAAATGTTAGGCTTTCATAATGAGTCATCGCTGACATTTTATGAATAATCCCCTGACACACTTCTGGTCCACTGCTCAGTCGCACACTCAGAGGGTCCCAGCAGGTCACATCTCGTCTCACCTCCTCGTCCACGGTAAGAAAACACTGCATATTCAGCCGCAGTTGTGGTGATAAAAGCTTCCTGTATTCTCACTCGCAGTGCTTAGAAACGTGTTTGTGTTAGGACAAGGCTGATTTTCTCTCTCAGTGCTATTGTATGTTATCTAAAAAGTGTATATTGTGAAGCTTCTCTGCCACATTCTGTCTATTATGACTTGTGTGAATACTATAAAACGCTACAGACCATGTTGCTTCACTCAGTGTCTGAATATATCTGATCAAATAATTCATTGTTTTCCTCCACCTCCTCTTTCTGCTCATCCTCCTCCTCCTTTTCTTCTCCTTCCCAGATGCAGCCACTCTATTATTTTGCTTTTACTTTCCTGTGCAGTCTCTCTTTCCTCTCTCCTGTGCTTTCCAATAACTGCAGTGACAGACACTATGCCTGGCCAGTGAACAATCCCTACCTTTGCTGTGAAAAGTGCCCACCAGGTACTGTAAAGTATGATTTCTATTCATCTTAACAGATTTCATAGTTTTGATGCTAACCGGTTATAACTGTGTTTATTCCAGGTACACGTAACGCTGGTCGTCCAGACAAAGAGTCTTGTGGTATAAAGTGTGAACCTTGCAGTGGTAAACGGTTCACTGATACCTACAACGTGGAGCTGAGCTGCCAAATTTGTAAAAACTGCGATGAAAGTGAGTAATTTCACAGCTTTTCTCTTGGTGGTGGGGTGTTAAGTGTGTTTGAGACCTGTGAAAAACCTGGACCTACAATAGTAACAGCCTTGGTGACAACAATGATATAAATAAACATTATTCTAAAGCCATAACTCACAGACACTCAAAGATGCTTTAAATAGGTGAATTCTTGCTCACCCTTACCAAAAAGAAATTTATTCAATTGTGTTATACTTCTTTTAAACTTAAAATAAGAGAGTAAGCTTTCAGTTTACTTTTAATGTACTTATCCGAGATATACTTATCAAAATTATACTTAAGTATACTTGGCTTATGCTTACTTTTTGATAGAGGAGCCTATTAGATTGTGTGAGAGTTTGTAAACTATGTTTTGATATGAATTTATTTCGATTCATCAATAATTTTCTACGTCTTGGCATGCAAGAAAAACTAATTGTATTTATTTTTTTAATCTCATCACAAAACATGAAGTCAAACAGCAATAGGAGCATGTCTCTTTATGTAATGCATAAATCATTGTCTAAGTGCTATAAGTTAAAGAAAACGTACAGGTATACTTGCAGTAAAAACTATTAAACTAGTATTTTACTGAGAGTATACTTTAAAGTGTACTTTCATAAACTAAAAAGTGGGCTACAAGTATATAATAGTAAACTAACAGTATAGCTATAAGTTCACTTGTAGTATAGTTCACTTCATAGTATAGTTGAAGTACAAAATACAACTTAGTTGTGTTCTCAAAGTTTACTATTCTTACACTTAAAATACACTTAGAAGTATACTATTAGAAACTAAAAAGTGGTCCAATTTAGTCCCAAGAAGTATCGAAGTAGTACACTTACAAGTATACTACTAGTTGATATTAGCATACTTAGTACATAAAGTATACTTGAGAAATATAGTAGAACTTTACTTCATAAAATAAACTTGAAGTATACTATTTTTTCGTGAGAGCATGCAGAAGATTTGAACCCTGCTTTACTCTGACAGTTTGCCCCCTGATAATGCATTTATCATAACCCAGGACACAGAAAATACATGTTTAATATAATTATTAGACTGTATTATTATCAGATATGCAGGTTGAAGAACAATGCTAGAAATCTTAAAGCTGAAACAGAAACACGGAGCAGTACATGCCATGTGGACTGGTGGTATTTAAACATTATTTTCAAAATACTATCTGTGAAACACTGGTTCCCTGTTGATTTAGTGTGTGTTTCATGTCTTTTGAGTTGTGAGATGGGAGTGATTCATCGTTACTGTGGAATCGTGACAGGTCCATGTTACAGCACAAAACCTTAAAGGAGACAGGCTGTTACTCAACTCTGTCTCTATCGTGATTTCAGAGAAGTTGGCCAATAGACCCTGTGGCTACAGATGCGAGGGGGTTTCCCATTATGTGTGTCATGGTGGGATACAGTCAGAGAGAGATTAAAAGGAGGAGGGAATAGGGGGGGTCTGAGAAACCCTCTGTGAACCACCAGCTCAAGAGGTTAGTAGGGTGGGACTCTGCAGCAGTAACAGCACCAGTATCAGCAGCACAGCCCACCAATAGTGGTAAAGACAGGAGGAGGTTCATACGATTGTCATGTCGGTGGAAAAAAACAGAAAAACGCAGAAAACTGATAAACATCGGAAAGAGCAGCAGACAGAAATGTCATATCCTATGTTATTACTCAGGTCTCTGCCCTGCTACAGGTGAGCAAAAAACAGCCTGTTGTGCTTAATTTTAAATGTCACTGTGGAAAACACAGAAGGGAGAAAACACAGAGGTGAAAGAAAGTATATGTGATTCTTTAGACTTGAGTTACGTGTGCACCAAGATGCTCTCTTTACATATCGTAATCAAAGGCTTACCATGTTTCGATCCAGTGTTACAGTGCAGCTGTAAACAAAGCCTTTACAATCTGACATTACACCGGAGGGCATGAAGGTGGGCGTTCAAAATGTCAAAAATCTCTAATCCTACACATGCAGGGGCTTTAGGCCAATTAACGGCTATGGAAACTAATTCAGGTGGAAATGATTTCTGCCCACACAAAAACCTCATATACTGTTCTTACCATGCAACAATGTTAGTATTTCTTTGGTTATACTTTGGCCTCCATCGGAGTGTTAACAGTTTGCAACCATTTGGATGTGCAAACAGAGTTTTCTACAGTACAGTTCTCAAATGACCTTAAATGACACCAGTTCCTGTATATCTACTGCTTTGAATCACCCATAACCTTTAAGCTTGATTCTTCATTGTACAGTCATATCCTAATAATTAGATTAGATAGATTTATTTTGAACATGTAACAACTAATAAGAAAACAAACAAGAATAACCAATAACATACATATAATACATATACAGTAAATTCTAAATAAACTAACTAAATGAATGGATAGGCATAAATAAACACTTATTATAGTCCTACCCCTTTCTATAACTTAAATAATAAACATAATGTTTATCACATATACACATAATCATCTTAATATATAAAATAAAACAAAAAAAAACCTTAAATATCCTATGATAATCCATAGGCATCTGGCAATTTAAATACTTCCAAAGTATTGTACTGTAATGGACCATCATGAGACAGCAGTTACTTAAGTAAAAGTAGTGATACAACAGTAAAATCCTGCTTTTACGTGAATGCATGAGTGATAATAATCTAATGATAGAATATATAATGGTAAAACAGTCACAGGGGACATTTTTCTGCATTGAGCACTTTTACTTTTGATACTTTAAGTATATTTTCCTGATTATACTTATATACTTTTACTTAAGTAACATGTTCAATGCAGGACTTTTACTTATAACAGAGCATTTTTACAGTGTTGTATTAGTATATTTACTGAACTAAAGGATCTGAATACTTCCTCCACCACTGCAAGAACCTCAAATGTGTACTTAATTACAGTTTTTGAGTAAATGTACTTAGTTACATTCCACCACTGGGTACAGCCGGGTGAAGTATGACTGTGGTAACAACCCAACCTTTAAACCAGGCTAAAGAGCCCCAGAGTAAGAGTCCCTGCCAGCTCCAAAACTTCCAGATTCGCTGCTCTGTGGTGAAATGTGACCTCCCACCGACGAGGTCCTGCACAGTGTTTGATCATCTGTTCTAAAAATATTACATTTAAATGGTGCTTGTGTGTTGCCAGCATTGGGAGACAGTGGATTATAGCCATGGCAAGAGTGCACTGAAGATAAAACGTGTAAAAATGTGTCTGCGTTTGAGGTTATAAGTTTCAGCTAAACAGACACTCAACATGTGCGATTACATCAGTTCATGTATAGAAATCAACCACTAAGATCTGAAGTTCTCTCTGAACTGTGACCCTAAATGACACAAAATTACCACTCACTATTTATGTCATTGTTGTAGTTTTATAAACTGTGTTGGACTGGTTATTAAAACAAATGTTCTGTAATGTCTGTGGCTCCATGAGACTTATAAAAGTAGTTTTCTCCTTGTGAATTTGTGTTGAAGCAAAACGTTTCATCATAGTGAAATAGTGCATACACTGAGAAATAACAGTTGTGTCTATCTCTAAAAAAGTGATGATATAACCGTCCTCTGACTTAAAACCAGAATCTTTACCTGCCGTACCAAGTTTGTGAGTCATTTCTCATTTTCTGATTTATGTCATGTTTTACGGGCAACCTTTGTGCGTACGTGTGTGTTCTCGTCACACACGCTAACATATCCAGAATTATGATTATACATTATCTTTTAATGACGGGTGTTTTTTTTTTCATTACAGCAAACATGGAGTATAGGTCAAACTGTACCACCACTCATAACGCCGTGTGCGGATGTAAAGATGGCTACAGATGCATAGACCAACCCTGCATACAGTGTGAGCTGATACCAACAACCACCATCAAAACCACACTCCCTCCGTCCACTACAGGTAGCAGTCAGCTGCTGCATTACATTTGAAAGCTAATATCTACATAAAGGCATGACATTTTTCCAATCTGTTGCAAATGTACATGAATGCACCATTCTGGCAGACTTTTTCAAATCAGATATTTGAGAAACACAAACTCTAAATATAAAAACGTGAAAAAAAACATTTTGAATTTGTTGCTCAAATGAATTCTACATATAATATGGAAAACACTGTGAAACAAACTTGACACCAGGATGAAAGGTTACCATGGAAATAACCGTATTACCAGAAATAACCGCTCTGGTTCAGCGTCTGTTGCACCGTCTGTTGCACCGCAACCAACATCCCTGTTGGGTCATGTGGTGAACCCATAACCACATTTAATGGTGACGGTAGAGTGTACAGGTTGAACCATTCATCACAAGATTATTAGCTGATTTTTAGTTATAACTTGGTTTATGTAGTTTTTAAGTGCTGCACATTAAATGAGAGATAATATACAGCCAGCAATTGATCACCAGAATTTTTCATGTGACACAAATCTCATCCTGTTTATTACGGCTGCTTTTGCTTGAGGTGTGGTAACGACCGTAGCACTAGTGGAACTACGTCAATTCTAGTAGATTATTTTAGTTAAAATAAAATTTGAAATTTTAGACGTTGAGAACAAGACGTTGACAGGTGGGAACATGATATAATATAGGAACAAGACCTGTATCTTGTGGAAACTTCTTAGCGTAGGACTCTCAGCACGTCATTATCGACTGGATATTGTAAAGCAACAACAGGTCAAATGACTACTTGTATGTGAAAGGAGTCGATTGTAGTACCAAACATACAGAGAATTATCACACAACTCAGTTCCACTCAGCTACAGAGCATTTAAGCATCTTTCAATTGTTTTGGTTTTAGGCATAGACTGTATAAGAAGTGGTCATAGCCACGTGACGTCACCCATTGGTTTGTGGACTGCCGTTTTGAAGCCTTGAGTTCGGCATTTTGGCCGTCGCCATCTTGTTTTTTTGCAACCAGAAGTGACACAAGAGGGTGGAGCTAAATACAACCAAACTGAATAAGATATTTTTAGACAACCAAAATGTTACAATTAACGTTCAAGAATTAAAAACACACTGTGAAAGGGTTGAAGTTGTAAGATGAAAACACGGACAACTCTCAGACCGGACAAAGTCGTGGGAGCAACCTGTTAATCACAAGGTAGCCACGCCCTAAAGCATCCCCTGCTTTATGGTCTATTTGACTCTAAATGGGACCATAATTTACTAAATGAACATCATGCTGTATTGAAGAAGACTTGAAACTAGTGATTGAGACCATAAATTCATGTTTACAATGTTTACTGAGGTAATAAATCAAGTGAGAAGTAGGCTCATTTTCTCATAGACGTCTATACAATCAGACTTTTTTTGCAACCAGAGGAGTCGCCCCCTGCTGGATGTTAGAAAGAATACAAGTTTAAGGCACTTCAGCATTGGCTTCACTTTTCAGACCCAGCAGTTGCCCACTGGTTTTATGGCCTGTGACTTTATCATTGGTTCACTCTCCATTCTCATTAACGTTGTTTCCAGCAGCTGCAGGCCGCTGTTTTTAGCAAAGCAAAGCTCTGATAAACCCAATGTAGGCGAGCTGCCCAGCACTAGTCTCATACAGCCAGACCAATCTCCACAGCTCTGAGTCAGTGCTAAAGAAAGGTCTGGCTCCACACATTATCACTCTGGTATAGGGGAAGAAAACACTCTGGCTTGTTTGTATTTCTTCAAACCAATCACAATCGTCTCGGACAGCACTAAGATCTGTGTATCACAGTTCTGTGGGGACAACAATTTTTTAAATTGGTCCAGTAGTGAGTTATAACGCTGTAACCCGCAGCCGCGAAACGAGCTGTGAGGTCAATTGCGCAGCGTTACGTTCACTAAAAGTGCTTGTTGTTGCCACTGACAGGCTCAGATTCTTATTAAAAATGTACTCTACAGAGAAATAAAACATTTTTTCCTTACCTAATTGCTTGTTCGGGTCTGTTTGTTATTGTGTCCAAGTCCCGCTCAAGGACAAGTCTCGTTGTGAAATCTGAATATCCGTATACTCTAGCTCAAATAAATACGGGCGGACATCAAATTCAAAGACCTCATCCATGTTGTCGAAATTATCTAAATATTCAGCCATGACACGGAAAATCTTTTAGACAACACTAAGCTACGCTTTCTGTACTCCGGCTGGGACTCACTTTTCCACCATCGATGTATTCTATTATTCCAGCGTTGTCTTCTGGCAACACGTGACGAGACTTCTCCTTGAGTGAGAGTCTTTCCATAATGTCACGACACTTATAATAACAATCAGAGTCTGTCATGGTAAAAACAAGCACTTTTAGTGGACGTAAATGACGGTGCCAGCTTGCCCCAATAGGATTACATGTCAGCCCGTGAGTGGCTGATGTGCTCTCCCTCAATACTCGACCATTTACCATTTACCATTTATGTTTTTATTGACTAAGCCATACTGGGTAAAGTCCCTTCATATCTGTGTAATCTCCTCACTCGCGCGCTCCGCTAAACGGCGGCTCTACCAGGTACCCAGGATTTGCTCAGAACCTGGTAGATCAGCTTTCTCTTTTTTTTGCGCCCTGGTCATGAAATAACCTTCAGACTACAGTTTAATGATTTAGTCTCCTTGAAAGAGTTCAAAACTCTGATAAAAAAAATGATGTAACTTAAGAGTGCAATTGCAATTCCTAAACTGGATTTTGTATTATGTATCTGTTTTCCCTTGACTGTTTGTAACATGCTGTATTTTTAATTGGCCTTGTCTGTTTTTGACATGCTTTATTTGATAAGTTTTGTAACATAGTAATGGTGTGATATCCTGCCTTGTCCTGACCTCAGTTAGTGACTGTTTACTCTGCAGTATCAATGGAATAAGGTCTCACACACACAAGGTGACACAAGTTAATTATAAATCATGGTTTGTGGTTATAAATTCAGACTTCCTGTTAAAAATAAGGGACCTCAGAGTAGGCTCACTGACTAATCTGAACCATGAATAGTTTAATATTTCCATTGGACTATTAACTGTGCCTGCACTGAGCTGATAAGTTTTTTTTTCTCTCTTCACCTTCAGCCCTGATATCTGTAGCCCTCACCACATCACCTTCTCAACCAATCAGAGGTAAAGAAAGCCACCGGTTCTGTCTGTGCCAATAAAAAACAAGGAAATAATTTAATTCTTTCTCCAGTGTTCATCTAAATCTTTCAAAAATGTCTCTCTTACACATTCTTACAGATACGGTGTGGTTCCTGGTGATAATCGCCCTCCTATGTGCAGGAATTGCTATCGTTGCTGTAACAAAAATCAAGCCCTTTCTGCGCTGGATCAAATTGAATCACGGTTAGTAGATTATTATCATGAAGCAGATAACCCTGCAGCAATATACAAACACAGGAAGTACACTGACCATTTTATAATGTGCAGGAATTTATGTTTTTTTATTCTCTAAAGGGATTATTAACTCGTATTTCAATCAGATTACTAAAAAAACATGCCCCTATTCTGTTGTTGCTCAGGCTACTTTTGGGAACCTGCACCACTATGCTCCGACTCTGAGGATGGAGACGTATCCAAGCCTATCCAGGAAGTGCTTGGGAAATGTGATGTGTGAGTTAAAGAGCCTGAACTTGGATGAGCAAGAATTTTACATGCGAACATTTAGTGCAAAGCACTCTCTCTCGCTGCTTTGGAAATTTGGGGCAAATGTTGCTCGGCCCGTGCTGATGGGTGGAAGCACATAAAATGTTAATTTCAAGACTGATGCTGTTTTCTGGGAGGAAACGTGACTGTTCGACATCTGAGACGTTAAGATGATAAAAGTGTATGACAACACAGAGATAAAGAATCTGAAAGACACTGAAAATACAGAGTGGGACATTGTAACAGTCGTGCACGAGTTAGAAATTGTGTGGTACGTTGCTAAATGGTGGTATTGTACGGCTTTACTTTTATAGGTGTATATATATAAAGAGATTTTTCAGATCATAAATATCAATTGTGAATTCAAAATAAAAATTTTATTGTAATCAAAATGCCTAATATTTATGCAAAATGTTAAACATTCAGATCTAATACTTTAAAGAGAGCTGTCAGAGTTTATGAAAGAATATTTACATGACATTTTAAATTATATCTTACAAAGCAGCTCACCCTGCAGCTGTTCTTCTCAGAGTTTAAGTTTCTGGTGTGCACTGACCACAAGTTTTCCCGGAACCTGCAGATAAAAATGTCTCTGCAGTGCACTGAGGTTCCTTCACAGTTTGCCAGAGGGTGATGGATCTGCTCCACACTCATCTGTGGTTCTACAGTTTTACTGTTCCTTCCTTTAAAGAATGTGTTTGGTACGAGTCTGGACGCCAGCAGTCGTAACCACCAACACAAATCTTCTGGGATTTTTAGGAAGCATCATAGCGCCTCCTCTTTGGACACGTGGCAGTCCTTCCCCTGCTCCTGGGAGGGAAAGAAAATGCTGTCAATCTCTCCGCTCCTCTCCTCCTCAGAGAGATGAATGCTGGGAGAGGATGTGGGAGAGGATGTGGGATGAAACACGGGACAGTCTCTCTCATCTTCTTCTTCGCTGTTCACTCTCTCGGTCGTCTTCCCACATTCAATTGTCGGACCAACTTGGCCTGTAAACTGACTGAGCAAGCTAAAGATGACCGTCCCTGGATTGTGGACATGGACTGGACCTACAGAGACCAAAACAAGCAAAGAGTGCACTTGAGGAAGGTTTTATTTGACCCGTAGAAGTACGTTTACATATAGTTTACAGAGTAGGACATCTCAGACTCATAACAGAAACACAACTGCATCTTTAACATGTTTTATTTTCTTAATGACTCCACAAAGTGAGTCAAGTATTGTACATGAAAGTTTTCATTTCACTCATCATCAGTACCCAGATTGGCTGCAGAGAGACAGGACGGCTGCTGCTTTGCACTGAATGAGTCTCTGGGGAACTGATGAGTTGACTCCTTTGGCTTGTGAGAAACATCTCTACCTCCCTAAAGAACAATATGTCACATCAGTGTGGGGCAAACAAAAGAGAAGTGATGCCATATATGTATGTGCATGACAGAATGAAGCTTTGAAATTAGCTTCTTACCTCATTGCATAACTTTGCAATAGCTGGAAAACAATAGATACATAAATGAATAATAGAAAGTCAGTGTCTTCACACAATCAACATGGTTTACAAAGCAACTAACTGTCTACAAAGCTAATGACACATTTCTAATCACAGTCATTTCTACAGGCTTTCAGTAAACTGTTTATTGTTTCCCAGAAGTGACGTGATCATAAAGTTCAACGGTTCAATTGATTAAATACTAGAAACTGAACCTGTCCTGGATGTAAACACCATCTTACCTTGCTTGAAACATGTTTCGTCTCCGGGTGAACGCCAAAAACAGAACAGTATCACAAGAGCCACACATCCCACGACAACCACCGGACACAAGACGGCTGCAAGCTGACTGCTGGTATGGTCTGAGAGAAAGAAACAAGACTAACTGTGCGTTCAAATACTTTTACTACCATACTATTTAGTATGCCAGAAAAAGATTTAGTATGTCCCAATACATAGTATGTCAAATGCAGTATGTCAAAAATACCAGGATGTCCTTCTACATCCAGTCACATTTTGCAGTATGCAAGCCAGCATCCTTTTCTGGCTATTCTGACCCACATCCTCTCCACAACGGATATATGAGCAAGAGGGTCAAAGTTCAAGGCGAAATATGACGAGGTAATATGTCCCAACTGTACGCATACTGTATGTAACAGTACGTACTTTGTAATGGCAGCTGCAGTACGTACTAAAAGTAAAAAGAAAAAGTATGTAATTTGTAACATTGCCTAAGAGTCAACAAACATGCTAGCGTCTCTGCGAGGCACAGCAGTGCTTTTAGCTAAATGCTAACATGCTCGCAATGACAATGTGAAGAAGGTAATATTTACGTGGTTCGCCAACGTAGTTTAGCCTGTTAGCATACAAACATTAGCTAATCATCACTAAACACAAAGTACAGCTGAAGCTGATGGGAATGTCATTAGTATTTGGTCATAAACTAATAGGACAAATTAAAATGTTGTCACGGTGCCAGACGCAAAGTCTGGGATGAACCAAATTTCATGGCAATCCATCCCGTAGTTTTTTTAGAGATATTTCACTCAAAACATCAAATGTGAACCTTTTGGTGACGCCAGAGGAAAAGTCAGTGGATCAACAAAGTGAGTACGATTCATCATCTGGGAACCAATGCTTTTACAAAATTTTGTGCCAATCCATCTAATAGATATTAAGATATTTCACAGTATAAGTAAAAACTTTGACCTGCTCGTGGCGCCTTCTTGCCCCCATGTTCAAAAGAAATGCAGCAAAAGTGCCCTATTGGATGCCTTTATGGTTGATAAAACATGATAAAGTGCCCTCTAGGGTGCCCTTAAATGGAGAAAATGTGATGCAGTGCCATATAGGCTGCCCTACACATAGAAAACTTTGCACGCTTGTGCTCTACCACATGCAGCTGGTGCCCCCTTTTATTTATTTTTTGCCCCTGTCCCTCAGACAGCCTGAGTCCACCACTGGATATACGTACCAAATCCCATGGAAATCCACCCAATAGTTGTCTAGATATTTCAATAAAACCCCAAAATTTTAATAAATTGGTGGTGCCGGGGGAAAAGTCAGAGGATCACCAAAGCCAGTAGGATTCATCCTCTGTGGATCGCGAATGTCTCTACAAAATTCCTTGCAAGGTATATACTGTAAGTCTTGAATGACCGACACTAGAGTCGTTACTGTGGTTTAAAAAATCTATCCTCGTCAGCAAAAAAATAGAAAACCATTGAAAATATTGTGCACTCTCCACATTCTCTTCTCACACTCACCTCCTTTTGAATGTGTATCATTTCGTGCCGGTGGGACTGACGGAGGGCCACACCTGTGTGAGATAATGGTGAAGTGATGAGTATCTCAAATATGTGACCCCATTAAAAACGACAGACTGCAATATCTGTAATGTTCGTACCAAATGCTAAAATAATCTTAATGTAACACACTGGAACCTTGAGAACACTTTAAGACATCTAGATGTTGGGTGTCAGGTATGAATTATGTACTGAGGAAGTTACATGACTTACTTGGGAAATTTGCAGGGTTTGACGGAAGTGCTGCTATGTCCTGAGGAAGCTGAGGAAAGCATGTGTTTATCTTCGCCTGAAGTAACAGCGGCTGCTTCTGGAGATCAAAAAAGTTTGGTTTCAGATTTCAGAGGACAAACACAGGACCAAACAAAATCTCACTGACATGTTGTGGCAACAGCCTAAATGCAACAAACTGTAGAGTGTGCAGATATATTGGTTAATGTGATGAAGAGCAATACTTCCTCACATCATGACAAGGACAACTACTTTCTGTAGAAAAATCTATATAAGCCAAACAAAATTCAAACAACCAGACAGTTTAAAAGGAAAATGTGCCCCACTGATTCATAGCAGAGCAAGTGAAAGTACTGTGTACAGTGTGAGGCAGAAACAATGTGTGAGGTTGGAACATCATTCCTCCTCGTCATCCTGTTTTGAGGTACAGCCAGGTGCATGAGAGTTTCTATTTTGGGACTCTTTGTGCTTCTATATCACTACATTCCCCTACATTACAGGGAAGTTTTGGTTTCACTTTAGCTGAATACATTTAGCTGACAGCTGTAGCTACTTTGCAGATCACAATTTTACATTCCTCCTCTTGAAATTAAAAAAATGTTGTCTAGGGGTTAAGGCTCTGACCATGAGCTGCACTGGTTAACGTCCAGCCAGTGTTGAGACCTTTGTTGCATTCCCATCTCTCTCTCCCCCTCATTTCCTGTCAACTCTCTGCTATCAACAAACAATAAAAGCAAAAAATGTCCCAGCAAAGAAAAAAAATGTACTGTAAGAAGTCTTGTCTGTTACTGTGAAAACAGTCTTTATCCCATCCTGATTGAAATGCATTTTTGACGTTATCTAAAGAGAGTTTTTGGAAAGGGTGTGATTTGTTTCCAATCTCATATTTCAAATATCTATATCTATTTATGAAGTTTTATTATTTTTTATCGACAATGTTTCAAGAGGACCTACAATGCTTATTTTCAGGTGCATACTTGTTTTTTGGGTTTCTACTAGAACATGTTTACATGCTTTAATGTTAAAAAACACCTGTGCTGCAGCACCTCTTTATCACCCTCTGTCTGGAACTCTGTTTGAGCTCCCAGTCTCCTCTGATTGGTCAAGTGGCCCACTGTTGTGATTGGTCAACCGAACTCTTCGGACTCCGCTCCAACTCCGCTCTAACTAGCTTTGTTTGAGGGCGTGCCAAACTAGCCGCTAGGCAGATATTATGCAAATGTGTTACTTGGTGACATCACTACGTTACGGAAGAAAAGGCGGGACTTCAAGCGAGGCGTTTCAGGCAGTTCAGTATGGCGTCAGCACCACTTCAACAACCGAGAGTTGTACAGGCCGCTGCGAGCGAGAAACAAAACATAATGGCACCTGCGTGTATAGAACTAAGCAGCGAGCGCACAGAGGAGCTACCATACAAAATAGTGTCTGCTTTGCGGGCGCTGGAAGGCATACGCGCTCTCAAAGGTAGCTCTGCTCTCCAAGTTGAATCCTGCTTGCACAAATCAACCTGACTTGTGACAGTTCGGGGGCGGAAACCAAGAGAGGCACGGGACGTGTTATGAATGGTCACTTTCAAACACGAACACACCCACATGGACAGCTGTATGTCGCCATCGCCATGTTGGACTGTTACTCACTTACAACCTGCAGGAGGCAGAATGTTTTTGGCATCATTGGGCAAAAATTCCATAATAACCTTTAAGCATATTGTAATTCAAGTGTTCTGAGAGAAAACTTCTGCACCTCCTCATGGCTCTGTTTTCAGGCTTTAAAAAATCTACCCCCTGACGAGAGACTTTGGCCAATCACAGGTCATTTCGGAGAGAGAGAGCGTTCCTATTGGCTGTTCACTTAATGGAGGCAACTGTCAATCACTCGCAAACTCCAATCAAACGCTCAAACTAGGCAGCGCTGATCAAATAGGAATCAATATTCTGTTACTGTAATATATTTCTCGCCTCAAATGTTTTCAGAAACATCTTGTAGTGTACCGTTTAGCTGTAAAATGAGAACGTTTGCTCCGGCTGGTGGGCGGTGCTTGGTATTTCCTCAACTGATCACAACATCGCAGCCGGGTCACAAACTTAATTTTACAGCTAAACAGTACACTACAAGATGTTTCTGAAAACATTTAAGTCGAGAAATAAGCATTACAGTAACAGAATATTGATTCCTATTTGATCAGTGCTGCCTAGTTTGACCGTTGGATCAGAGTTTGTGAGTGACTGACTATGAGCGTGGACTTTGGGCTATGTAAATTTTACTTTTACATGCACAAAAAACTAAATAACACACTAAAAGAAAGGGGAAAAAGCACAAAAGGTTCATCGCTCTATGACAGGGACCTTTTATCAAAATGAGTGCAATTACTTGTTATGTTTGAGAATATTTTCCAGCTAATACTTGGTCATGTTTTTAATAGTAATGGGGTATTTTTACATTGTAGTATCACTATTCTAAGTAAAAGATCTGAATAATTCTTTCAGTACTGTTCACCTCACTGAGAGGGGAGCCCCCAGAGCTCAGATCAGAGCCCCCATAACTTGTTATTACCGTCATATGTGTAAATTAGTTATGCACAGCCTTCAGTATCATTATTGGTCATTCTCTTAAAGTCAGTGAAAACTTCAAGTCGATTTTGTTCCTACTGAGGCCCCCTGCTGGTTGAAAGTCTGCACTGCTCAGTATTTACCAGTTGTGGTCGTCCGCTGAATCTTGACACAGTATCTGCAGTTTGTAGATAACGGGACCACATCAGTGCATCTGAAACCGTCCTCACAGACACACTTCAAATCGGACGTGCTGGTGCAGCTCTGAACCACCTTCAGATGAAGATCTGAGATGGTGGAAAATATAGGTGATTTTAGGGATTTTAATCACAGATCAAAATGTAGTTTCCAGAAAAGCAAAGAGATTAATATTTTCTGTTTATTATAGAACCCAAAAGGTTACACTAGTATCATCAGTGATGGATGAAACCGTCAAGTTGGCAGAAATGACTCATAGTTTCTTTACGTGGTTTGCAGTCTCCGTAGCAGGGATGGCAGCTGTCTTCACGGTTCAACTCAGTCGTGTAGTAACCAGCAGGACAGGACTTGCACTCTGCACAAGACTCCTCATACTTACCTGACAGAACAGAAAGAAACAAATGAGAACAACCGGATGAGACAGAGAGCAGAGAGTGGCTGCTCGCCCAGAGTGCATATTAATCAAGGATGTGGTCATGCAGCAAAAAACTCAGAGTGAAGCGTGCGTCATTTTTGATCAAGATAAACAGAGACAGACAGATACTGTATGCCTCAGTGCTTCATAGTAATTTCCAAATTTGAACCATTGCTGATTCATTGATTAACAACAGTGAGTCAAAGCTAAATGAGGAACAGACAGAAAAACATACAGAAATAGAAGACGCTCACACCAGATATTATCTTACCTGCAGGGCACATTGGACACTCACTGCTGCCCATAGGGTAAAACTCATCTGCCTGTGAACACATTTACACGATTAGACACAAACCTCTAATAGGGCTGTCCCAATATAAGAGTTTCACTACATGATTATTGTGCTCAAAAGAATTCACAATAACGACATGATCGTGATATCTACAGAAAGTTCAGTGAAAATTCATCTTTAACTTTGTTTATTGTGCGTTTTGTTTCTTTTTTGGCAAATTAATTCCACTCAAAATACGAGAGTATGGATGTTAGAGAGAGTTTGTAACCATAACTGTATATATAAAATATTATTTATTTACACAGTATCATCACATGTGTATTATTGACATAATATCAATATTTCATTTTTAAATATCACAATTATTGTCAATACCGGTATATCGTGACACCCTTAACTACAGCAAAGTCCTGATTAACTTGTTTCTACATTTGACAGTTATTTCTTATACTTGAAAAGCAAAAAACACAATCATGTAGGTAGATAAACTGAAGATGAAGGACATTACCAGCGGAGAGGTGAGCACCAACTTTGCAGATAACATGGAGACAATCACAAAACATTGCACAACTCCCATCCTATGGAACAAAATGTAGAAAATATTAAAATAAATGGTAGATTTCAAGTGATCAGCTAAAAACACCACATTAAAAAGGGCACTTTCTGTTAAATTTGGTGCACCAACACAGTTTCTCATATCATAAATAAGCTGTGACATTAAAATATGGAAATTTAACAAAAAAATATATCTTTACCTTCAATATTATGCGCCTTTTGTTCTCCTTCTGTTGTTTTGTTAACTTCCTTAAGGTGCGACTCTCTCTCTCTTTCTTTCTCTCTGTCCTCTTTCACTCACTCTACCCATCCACTGTGTCACTATTTCCTTACCTGGTGACATCTTCCTGTCTCCCCCGCCCACTGATCTTTACCAGTGTGCTGCGGTCCTGTTTACACGTTCAGCTCTCACGCGCAGACCCATCCGCACTCTAACGTTTCTGCATCAAAGACTCATCACTTTCCGTTCAAACTGTAAGATGTGACAGAGAGCGAATCAAAGAGCTGCTTTCTGTGCAGTTAACGTGTGTCAACAACATGATGGAAGAGCAGATCACTTTTGATAGTGACGGTTAAAATTTTTCTGATGACGGTTTATTTCTAATCATATCTGAGTACATTACTCAGATTTCCTACTGTACTTATCTACGTTGTGATACGTTTTCTTTAGTTAAATCAGTGGAATCTGAATCTCACACTGATCTCATGATCCTCTTGGCGGAGATAATGAGTCCTCACCAGACATTGCTTTTCAAAATGTTGGGAGCCACTGGTTTAAAGGTTCCGTGTGTAGGATTTGGCGACATCTAGTCCCTTTCAAGACTGCGGTAACGTGAGCTGCCGAGTGCAAAACTGTGCTGGCTCAGAGGTCATCCTTACCATAATAACACTACTTCAGGAGCAACGGAAGTCGGACGGCAGCGATACTACGATTTTGCACTCTGTGGCTCACGTTATCGCAGTTTCACAAATGTGTTGGAGAACTACGGTGGCCTTCAGGTAACGTAAAAATGTTAAAGGTTCTTGCTAGAGCCGGTGAGTTGTGTCGACCCCAAGTTGCAAAACTCTCACAAGATGGTTATGGTTAGGCATTGACCTCAAATGGTAAATTTAAGTAGGCCTATAGGTCATCAGTTACTGCTAATAGATTCCCCTGAAATGTTACACAGTGGTCCTTTATACCAATATACGATAGCCAGATGATCAATATAGCATCAAACAACTATGTGAGCGTGCCCCACTGGCTAGTTCACAGCGGTTGCAGCTGATAACGCCGACACGACCGCCGTTGCAGAAGTGCACCCACCCTCCGGTTCCCACCCAGGTAAACATTGTTAGCTCTGTCAGCTGTCTTTCCATTGTTTTCACTGTTAGCACCGTTAGCTACGAGCCACAGACTCAGATGTCACCATGTTGAGAGCCGTGAGGAAGCAATAGAAATGCTCCCAATCTTGCATTTAGCACCTTTAAACAACGCATTGCATTTTATAAACTCATCATATGATTTGACATGATGAAAATCTTGATCAGAAAAGTAACTACAGCTGCCAAATAAATCTAGTGGAGTAAAAAGTACAATATTTTTCTCTGAAATGTAGCAGAGTAGAGGTATAAAGTAGCGTAAAATGGAATTACCTCAAAATTGTACTTACATATACTACTACTACTCCACCTCTGCAGATAGTTTCCACAATGGAAAGGTTGTGAGTTTTGTTTGTGCTGCTCAAAACAGTTCCTTCTGCAGACTGTTGATAATGAATTATTAATGAATTAATAATGAATTATGAATGAATTAATAATTAATGAACCAGTATCTGGTACATTGTTTCTGGGAAGAGAGGCTGCTGTTGGTTTGTTTAAATATACTGTAATTACAAGTCAATGCTGTGAGCCCAAGAAACACAATTCCATTCACCTCCATTACATTTTTTGTAATTTAGGTGAACTGACCCTTTAATTTTAAGGCAGACAGAAAAGGCTCAACAGAAACACATTTTGTGTTTTACAAATAATCCGACATGATGATCTTGTTGCTCAGTTGCATCTTTTATTCTTTCAGTCTCTCTCGACACATTACATACTTTAGCTCTGCAGTGAAGCTTTTTAGCCTAAATTACTGTCTTGAAGTTTAAAGCTGCATCGTCACACATCTGGAGTTCTTGATCGATACTGATCATCGAATTGTTTTGCGACACAAATTTCATATAATTATTTTGCCTCCTCTGTGAAAGAAGTGACAAAAAACATCATTATTTGTCATTAACTGCCATCATTTCCATTGAAAAACTAAATAGAGCAATAAGGTAATTTTTTCTAAATTCAAAGTTTCTTTCCAGGTGTGTGACTGTGGACATTCTTCGTTTGCAGTCTTTGAACACAAGTATATATACTCAAAGCTATATTTCCTTTACACATATATCAAAGCCATCGTAGTCATTTCGCTAAAGCATTTGCATTTCAGTAGTTCTGTTTTTTTGTGTTTTTTTAACTTGAGTTATTTTTAAATTGACTTTATTTGGCAACCACATACACTCATAAAGGAAAAGTGCCAATGGAAAAAAAGAACTCCATTGTAATTTGATTTAAATATTTACAATTTTTGAGGTGATTACTGTCAAAAAGACTGCTCGGTCTCAAATGCTTAACATAGAGACAATATCAAATTGGACTTGTTATGTTTCCTTCTTCTTCATGTTGTACATTTGCCCCAGTAAAAGTCTTTTTAAAAACACTCACTGTACAGACATAACACCCAAAAACATACACACTGGCTCATGCATACATAGAGACTCACTCAGTGCGTGAAAGTAACACCATACAAAGGGAAATGGCGTGTTTTATATCTCACACAATTTATCTCTAACATCCTCCTTCTGTATTCAAACAGTAGAGGAAACTAGGGCTGCCCCCTCTTAGTCAACTAATCTGTCGTTTTGGTCTTACTGACTAAGATTTCTTCAACTGTTTTTTTATGTTTTTTTCATGCTGAATGACTTATTTCCAAAAAAACTTATGAGCACATCTCTGGTAGACACAAGATTTAAAGTGGTGCTTTTGTGTGATTCGTTATGGAGAAACTCAGTTTCACAGATCTGTCGATTATATCAACTAATTGATTAGTCGACAAAATCGTATGAGTGTTAGTTGAATAAAGCGTGATTTATTTCTGCCGCATCCGTGAGGGTCACGTGTGTCCATGGGGGGTGGGGGGGCTATGTGACAGGTTTTCGCTTGTCCATGCAGATCCAAATTGTTCTAACTATGCAGGCGCGGAGAGAATGGAGAACAATGAGGAGCTTTGAGAATATCGGTTTGCCGCGAGGAGAAACCCGCACTGAGTATAAAAGATCCCAACCTTTCTTTGTCACGATTCCACGTCAGCGTGCGTCTCTGCGACCGTCCTTGCGGAAAGTATAACCGAGGCTTGAGAATTTCTTTGGTTGAGGACAGCCCTAGTGGAAACACAGCACTCAGCTGAATCCAACAGCCACACATGCACCGAGTTTATATAAGCTTCAAATCTGTCCTGCGACTTAGGGCTCTGCAATTAAGTCAAATTTCAATTACAATTTTGGCTTCCAAACATGAAAACGATTATTGCATTCCATTTCGCAATGATGAGGACTGTCCTCAGTGCGGCCATGTCAGCAAACCCACCCGACCCAACACGGACCCGTCTCGTTTGTCATGCTTTGTGGGTGTGACTTTTTTTACCATGTCATCACCATTCATATTTACACATCCAATGTCTTTATGATTAAATTGTTTACTAGAGCACAAAGTTCTCCATAGATCTAGCCTCTTAATTTTGCTCTTAAAGTGTGCCAGATTGAAGCATTTAACTTTAAAATGAAGGCTAGAAAATGTTCTTTCTAAATGCATGATGTTTACTAAGTCAGTGAGTAATCATGTTAAACAATCGTGATCTCAATATTGACCAAAAATAATCATGATTATGATTTTTGGCATAATCAAACAACCCAGCTCCTACTGTTCTTCTTATTGAAACAAAGTGTGAGTCGCAGTAGAAGCAGAAGAAATATATCACCTGTTACAACCACACAGAAGAAACTACAGCCAGGACTATATTTAGATAGTGTCTGATAATAGAGCAGTGATGATAGGGCGGCGTTCCCCTGACAGTGATGATTTCCAGCAGTATGCTAATACATGTTTCACTGCAGCAGTGTGTCTCAGTTAAAGTTCACGGTTATAGGTGTCCAGAAAAACATAAATAAAGTAAAAATGAGGTATGTGTTCGTGTTAAATTCATTATTCTAATAACCCACCTGCAACATGTAGAAGATGAGGAAATAGAAGAAATATAGTTTTCTATTTCCAGCGTGTCGACATTTTTATGTTACATGTTTTACAAGTAATAGTGCTGATTGTTTCATATACATTTTGCTCTGCTCTTCCTTTCAATGTGCAAACAGGCTCAAAAATAGGTTTAGTTATATACATCAAGCACCTTGGTGAAATAGCTTCGTCAGCTATATTTAGTCTTTTCTTTTTTTACAGCTATTTCCTGTTGATTCACAATCGGACCATGTTTTATTTTGGCACTCAACGGCTATCTTACATTATTTCATGATCGTCTTTTAGATCTCCTTTTAAAGTGATTCTGCTCAAGCATGCAGCTCTGCTCGAACAACACAGGACCTGATTCTAATCTAAGCATTACTGCTGAAAATAAAAACGAATTAGTAACAGCTACATGACACTTGGGTGTCAGTGCACTTTAACACACAGTACTTTTATTGTCAGAGCAGAATGAAGAGCCAACACTGACTCCAGATCAGCTTCAAGAGGGTGCAGACTGAACTTTAATTCTTAACTGCACAAGACAGAGACTGTGACTACACACATCCTTTCCTCTGACACCGACAACATCCTTCTCTGTTGTCACCTGCAACTTTGGGTTTCTTATGAAGCACCATTAACAGTTTTATCTGTGATGTTCATGCATTTCAGATGTTTTTTTTGTTTTGTTATGAAATGTTGTAAATGACCTTTTATGTGCTCTACTTAGTTATTCACTTTGTAATTACATTTTCAACAATTCCCACTGACAAATTGATGTTGGTGGCTGTTCTAGGATGGATTTCTCTGTATGAGGGTTGTAGTGTTGCTCATTGTAAAAGCCGTTTCTCACCAGTACGATGCAAAAATGTGGTGCTGGAATACGGAAAATCTGCCACTACGCACACCAGCTGCTGACTGTAAACTTACGCACGTTTCGTGAATGAGGCCCGATGAGTTCCCTCCTAAATAGTGCCTGTGTCCACTCTCCACACAACAAAAAACAATCCAGAGAGAGAACGTCTAAGGGGTTAACATTAACTATACAATACATAAGTTAATCGAACCCCAAATTTTAATGCTAACGCTAGATGATGTGGCTAGCCCCGTTCCATATATTCGCTAAAATTGAGGTCCGTCCGAATATTTTTTCCCCCGCACAAATGTTCCTTAGGGGTGTGCAGCATTCACCAGAACCCATAAAATCTGTTTTTATACATTTTTGTGCAATTTCTTCAGACGAAAATCCGTGCTTAGTGTGAAACGGCAATAAGCCTGACACCATAATGATGCTGATGCCTACTGACGATGTTGTAAGTGCTGTTAAAATAATGAAATGTTGCCTCTAGGTGCGCCAGGAAATCCAAAGTACATCAGCAGTGGTTAAACTGTTTACAATGGATTTCTTCCATAAAATACAGTTTGGATTCAGGTAATTCACAGCAGATAAATAGGTGAATTGTAATTATGGCAGACCACCAAAACTTTATTTTTACTGTTTTCAGGATTGTACCTAATTGGCCCCTCGCTAAGCCCCTCCCTAGAACTGCTCTGTCCAATCCTACGTTAGCAACCGTAACCAGGCGCTGTGGTCAGCGATGTGTATGGAACCGCAAAAGAAGCGATGTCGGATATGGATTAAACAGTGTGAATGACCTCACTCACAGCTGAATCCATCAAAGATCAACAAAAACTCCTTCGTTTGCTCCAAGGTAAGACGCTGAGTTGGCTAGCTTAGCAAGTTACCAAACAAAGACAGTTGAATATTAATCATTATTATTAATTTATGAGATCCAATGTATGGATCAAGCCCACGATGTGCGAGCAATATCCTGGCGTGCTTTAAACAAATGGATAAGCGGGATCATTTAGATTTATATTAGATAATGAAAGCTATAGGGAGTCATAACTAAACATCAACTTAGCTTGAAACAAACAGTATATTGACTATGCAGGAACATTGTTGTTCCTATATATGTTTGTCCTTCACGTGAGTTGTCAAGATGTGGGGTGTCTGACGCTTGCATTGGGACCGGTGAGCTTTTCTCTCGATTTTAACAGCCTCTTCATTCACAATACTCCGCCGACAAATTTGCTTTTACTGTGAATGTAGCTCTCAAATGCATATTGCAGTCCTTTCTGTCTAGTTCTCTCTGATATTTCAGAACGATTATTCCAGAAATCTGCCATCATTTCCTTTTGAATATCTCTCACTGATATCGTTGAAAATGCCATATTGACATGGCGGTTGCCAAAGCTTGACAGGCCTAGCAACAGTAACCAGGGAAGGGCTTAGCAAAGTATGAACTCATATTGGCAAGAGGGAGGAGGCATGTTGTGTTGATATTCAGAGACACAGCTCTGCTGCTCCACAGCTGATGTTTTGGTTATTTCTAAAATAATTTTTCCACTTTATGTTTTGCTAAATAAAGCACAGATGTTAATATTTATTTATGCCTTAAGGTTTGCATTGCCTGTGGTTTAATCTGTTACTACACAGATAGATAGCACGCTCTGAATCTGCAGCTGTAAGGCAGCAAAATGCTGAATCATGACATCTTATTAGACTTTAAAGACTCAAACTCATCATTATCGATATCAAACTTACCAATCAAACTCAGGAATACACTCCAAGACAATCTTTGTTACAGTAATTCAAGACTCAAACTATCATGCTCCCTGTTTTTTGTGTTTGTTCAGTAAATTGCAGGCCTGTAAATTTGTGTGTTTTTTATGAGGGTTTAGTGACCTTACAACATGTATTTGCTTGATTAATCACGCTATGCTTTCCTGTAGCCTGCAGCACTGCACTGCGAGGACATCAGCCTGTTTACTTACAATAAATTCAGGATCCTCAACTTTCTGAACCTTCACAGGACAATCTAATATAAGATTCACTTTTTTTAACTACTGCTGTCAAACGCAAGATGACAAGGTCCAACTATAAGAAGACCTCTCCCCTCTGCAAGGCCGTGACATCTGCATGAAGCAGTAATGACAAAAATCCAGCGACTCAATAACAGTTTCAGTGCTAAAACGTCTCCTCAGACCAAAAGCGTAAATGAAGAGGTTCGTATGTAAACATGGTGTTGCCATAGTTACAGGTGTGTACTGCGTCAGTGTGGTACTGTAGCTGGATGCAGTGGAGGTCACATGACCACCGCCACCGTTGCTGCAGGAGTGAGGAAGTGTCAAGATCTCCCAGCGCTTGAAGAGGAAGGTGGAGAGGATGAGGACCTGTCGCTTTCTCTCTGGTCACCGTCCTCAGCAGGAGCAGGCGTCGCTGGGTTACTGAGACAGAAACACAAACACACGCTGGAACATAACAGAAATAACATAACAAATTATTCTTGTGGCACTCTTACACACTCACTTATGTGGTACTGGAAAGAGAGAAAATAACACTTTATTTTACAACTATGTTTCCTAGAGGGGAAGTGATATAGATCTTATAAAGGTTTCGGTGGAAAAAAAACTATTTAATTTGGTCACGCAGCATAAAAAAAAAACAGCATCCCTAGTTGTCCTCCTGAACTGAGCCAACGGCTTTGTCTAGTCTTTACTCATCAGGGCATAATGAACAGATTTTGCCCTAATTTTTGTTGCCAATATTTTTTCCATTCACATTGTCGTTGCAATTTAGTCATAAAATAAAAGGACGTCAATGAATACTTATCGTGTTTCGTATTGTTGTTGATAGAGTTAACAGTGTGTGTTACCTGTCTCCAGTCTGTGTGATGAGTCTCCTGCAGGTCTCCATCTGAACATCTAGGCCTCTCTTCATCGAGCACATCTCCATGTACTCGTGGAGGTGTCGGTTCATGTCGCTCTTTGCTGTGGCCAGTTCCAGCTGGAGTCAGACAAATGTTAAAATCACAAATGCTGTATGTGTGTTTACCATAACGAAAACTTTGCTTACTTCTGCACAACTATGAGCTGCAGGGCAAATGACTGTTGCTAAGCTTCACACGACGTTATGAAAGTCTTTTATATCACGCCTAAGTAGAGGTGTTTGAGGGCACATGTGGGAGATTAAAAGAAAATATACAGTGCTGCACAAAGATAGGACATGAGAAAAGGACATGAGAATAGGACATGAGAATAAACAAGTAACACCGAGCATAAAAAGAAAGAAAAAACAGACAACATATTTGAACAGAGAAAGCAAGTGGGCAAGTGTCTGACCTCAATCTGGTCGATTGTCTCCTGGTATTCCTTCTCTCGCGACTTGAAAAGACATTCTGTGTCATTAATCACCTTTTCCAGACAGTCCTCCTGCTGCAGAGAAAGAGAGAGACTTTGAGTATGTTTGTGGTCAGGATATGGACATGCATGTGATAAAATATAGTAACAGCAGTAAATAGACCATGTGTTTGTGTGCTAATCATCACACAATCAGACACTAAGTGAGGTTACACGACTATTAAAGCACAGAAGGCTTTATGCTCCCATCAGCTCAAATTTCACTGACTAATGCAGCTCCTCCACCTTCAAAAGGAGAGCAGATGTTCAAACACCACACGGTCGGTAAATGAAAACAAATACCTACATGCATTTCTTGGAAACAAACACACTGAACACCAATACAGGCTAGACACTGCAAATGTCTGACTGTGTGTGTGTGTGTGTGTGTGTACGTGCTGTGGATACAGTGTTTTGTCCTGAAACGGCCCTGCTTCTGTAGAGCAGTGAAGGTCAGTGTCCTCACCGGAGACAAAACTGTATCGACCAACATATCACGCTGCTGCTCTGCACATCAACTCCAAATCAGAACCTTAAAAGCTTCCTTGAAACCTGAACCAACAATATCAACACACACATGCAAATGTGCAGATCCTGATTCTACTTTCTCAATGTCCTTCGCTCAGTGAATTACTGAATAGGACATTCATTGCATCTGAAGGCCAGGCATGAATATTATAAAAGTAATAGAAAAACAAACATGGTGTGCACTGTGCATGTCTATGGTTGCACTTGTTCATGACAAAGTATAAACATTTTGGTGAAGGTCATCCTTACAGGCTTAAAGTTTGACTGAAAGTAAACAGTCTAGATGTAATCCAATTACTGATATCAGTTATGGTTAGACAAATGATATAATTTGTACACAAACTTGAATAATATACAGACAAGCGAATAACCTCAGACTTGTTATGACCACAGAGCTGAAACATTACCTCTCAAAGGTGAACTTCCAACAAATGTGAGCGTTATAGGCTTCACAATGTTAGTATATGTTGTACTATTGCATTACGTTGTGTAGGTGTTGCCATTGTTTTGTCCATCTGCTGTATTTAGGTTTAGGTCCATTCCTTAAAGCTCCCTTCCAGTGTATTTTAGCATTTCTATGATATTTCATATTTATTTGAGTCATTTCCTGACAATGTTGTTTAGCCACACTGTTCGCCAAAATTGTTTTTGACAAATAACTTAATTTTGTCCTCAAAGTAAAAAAAAAAAGAAGGTTTTTGCTAAAACGGGAGAGAACGTATGACTATAGTAGAAGCTGCAGGTCATACGTTGTGGATTAGGCAAAATCCCACCCGCAGAATTAGCACAGCCAGTGTGACTGTCTCTCTCACTCGCTCTCTTCTTTTTCATCTTTAACAGAAAGCAGACGATGCCAAACGCCGGTATTGTGTCGGGCCACAGCACACCGCCAGATGGATCATAGACATGTTGCCCGCCGTTTGAAATGTAATTTCAGGACGCTTTGGAGGTTTGCCTTGTCCATCAGAGCAGGTGTCCTGTAACAAGTCCGGACGCTGCGGAGCGCACAACGTTCAGCCCAAAAGAAAATAATGTAAATAATTCGGTAGAGAAATAAACAAATCACAGTGCAGCCTGGTGCGGTTTCGGTAATGACAGCTGAGGCAAGAGCGGCCGGTGGTGACGGACGGTGCACCTCTGCAACATCCCAAAACTACATTTCAAATGGCGGACCTCTGCAACATGTCTATTTGTCCTGTGGTGCAGCTCCTCGGTGCAGCAACAGCAGCCAGATGGCCGCCTCACCAGGAGGAGACGGTACAGAAGAGAGCAAGTGATAGAGAGTTGTGAGTCGTCTTGTCTTATTTGTGGTCTAAATAAAATAAAGTAAATTCATCAAATTCAGTGCCATATAGCTAGCTGTTTTCCAAGCTACTGTAGTTTGTTTCATCTAAACTGGGTTGAAAAACGATTCAATCTTGTTGCCATGGTAATGAATTACGTCTTGAGAAAGAACGTTAACTGGAAAACATGAATTAACACTAGCTGCAGGGGGCCTTTAAAACCAGATCTCATTGAAATGAGTCGTGCAACCACAGCCTACCTCTCCTGGTGGGTGGGTGGGGTCAGGGGTCAGACCGCATCCTGGGAAATCCTCCCAAAGAAGCAGCGTCTCTTCAGTCTCCTCCCAGGCCAGACTGTCGCAATCATCCTCAAACTCACATTCACGCCTAAAATAAAAACATAAATGCACACACATTGAAAAATAATTAGTGGGAGTGCAGGACTGAAGGACAGTAACATTATACTCATTATACATATTTCAAAGTCAGACCACTCACAGTTGGTTCAGCATCCTCTGCATCTCCTCATTGATCTGATTGGCTGATGAGCCACAGTGGTCTTCCTCTTTGGCCCCGTCACTTTCAGAGGTGCTGACAGGTTCGTCACACTCGCTCCCGTTGGAGAGAGGAGTTTGTTTCCGGCGGCAGTTTAGGGATGATTGGTTGTTAGGAACCTGCAGGAACACAATCAAAATTCAGACCACCACCATCAATATACAAGACAAATAACTCTGTGGATTTGATAACACATGGAACAAACCAGAGATGAATATGCAGATGATATACTATTAGTCTCACGCCATCCACAAACCAGTGTCCCGACAATTCAGATTTATATGATTCTCCCACATACAGTATCTGGCTACAAAATGAATTGGACCATTTTTTATTTATTTTTTAAAAAAGTGAAGTTTGGTGAAAGTAAATAATTAATTTGTCTTTTGTAGGCCTAGTTAATTTAAGAAAAAAAAAGAAGCTTAAAATCATAAATCAGATGCGATATGAAAAAATTGGAGATTGGAGCCCTATATTAAATCCTAAAAAACTGCAGATCCATGGTTTCCGTAAACTGTGGTTCCGAATGGCTATGTTAACAGGATGCAGAATTATTGTGAGACGATGGAAAACGGTCACACCCTCATCATTTGAGCACTGGATCAAACTAATGTCCAACATAGCGGGTTACGAACGAGTCATACTCAGACTCTCAGGACGCCAAGAATTGTTCCTGAAAATATGGATCCCATTGCTGGACCGCAACAACAACAGAGAGCATCCAAGAACGGATCTCACATCACGCACAGCAAATGTCAACTGACAAATCCCATTGTCTTTTTTTTTATTATCTATTTATTTTATTTTATTTTTTTGCTGATGAACCTACCTCTTTGTACTGTACAGCTGTTTAGTATCTTTATTTAGTCATGAAGATAGAGGGTTGGGTGGATGGATGGGGAGTGTTTATAATATGAAAAAAGAAATGTCTTGTAACCTTCATGTTATGACAATGTTGGACACAAATAATAAAATAATAATATAATATAATAATAATAATATAAATACTAAAAAAAACCAGAACCAGAGACGAGAACATTAAGTGGTCAGATTTAGTCCTGGTACCTGGTACATCTGGATCACATCTTCACAGTTCCTCTGCTGAGCTACGTCACAGAGACGAGCGGTGATGTCGATCCTGCGGCAGATGTCCATGTCCACCTTCATGGCTTTCTCCTGGATCTTACTGTCCAACTCCGACAAGTTCTACAGAGAGAATGGAAGGAACCAGATGAGACTGACCGAAAGGAAACTTGTTTATCTACTACTTTATTAATGTGAATAAATCACTGCCGTAAATGAATGCATTACTAATTTCTTATTAAAATTAATTAAATAATATAATTTTACTTTGGTTATTTAAAGAGTTGAATGCCACAAACCCTCCACTGAGAAGCAGAGAGACATATGATTAGTGCTGATGTGCATTTTAGCTCAGAGTATACAGTATATGACTAGTATGTGGCTGTATGGGTTGTACTGTGCTCACATTGCTCATGAGGCCTTTGAAAAGAACCAGCTCTGCTTTCAGCTGCTGAACTCTGAGAGCCAGCTCGTCCTGACAGCCTTCGCTCTCCTGCAGGTCCTGCACACATGAAGGAAACCATAAAGAACACACACGGACAAGCACGAACACTCCCACGCCCACACGTCCTGCCGCATCTCTTTACTGGAAATTACAGGTTAGCTTATGCAAGCGACAAAATAAAAGCCTATATCTGCACAAAAACATTGTAAATCCTAAATGCATGATCTCCTCCGGGGAGCTCTAGATTTGTCTGACGGCATCATAATCTTCTCTTCTACCTGTTGACTTATTCATGTGAGCCACAATATTGGTCAGGACCCTTTCCAGTCTAGAGTGGTGTTTCACTGCTTGTGGTCTCCTGTTGATGTGCTGCCTGCTAAACGAGGTCAGGTACAAGTTCCTGGCAATGGCACACGTGCATTCAAGCACACAAAAACATGTACCTATATGTGCACACACACGCACGCACGCACGCACACACACACACACACACACACACACACACACACACACACACACACACACACACACACACACACACACACACGCACACGCACACACACACACACACGCACACGCACACACACACACATACTGTACATACACAGGAAATCAACATTGGGTTTCTAAAGACAGCTGCAGGAAGACCAAATATGGCAATCAACCTGACAGCAGGTGACAGTCGGATAAAAAAAAACAAAAAAAAACAATTTTATTCAAAATAGATGATTTCTATAACTTGAAAATGAGAATGTTCATGCACTTTTTGTGCTTTTCATCAGTTGATGAGTGGTCAAAGATGAATTACAAAAGAGAGCAACAGCTTTGTATGAGTCTGGACTTGAACCAGTGTAGTAGTGATACATGCTGCACAAAGGAAACTATCAGTTCCAGCAGAGTGAGTGCTGACTGCTGATCGCTGTACCGGCTTCAATGTACTCTATATTTAAACTTGTTTTTCCTAATGTTATTAGTTTAATGAAAAGTTTCATCTAAGCTATTTAACCACTAACACTCTGCTTACTGTTGACAGACCAGGAAAACACACATGGTATGTTCATGGCATTTTTAGGTTAGTGGTTCCCAAACTTTTTCACGTCAAGGACCCCTAAACTGACACAAATCAGACCACCAGATTTTGTCCTAGGGTCCCCCATCTGATAGCATTTTTTCTTTTTAGGGCAGCCCCCTTAGTCCATTAGTCGACTAATCTGTCGTTTTGTCTTAGTCAACTGAGATTTCTTTAGTCGTTTATGATTTTTTTCATGCTGAATGACTTATTTCCAACAATCTTATGAGCACATCTCTGGTAAACACAAGAACTGAAGTGGTACTTTTGTGTGATTCTTTGCGGAGAAACTAAATTTTACAGATCCTTTGATTAAATCAACTGATTAGTCTACAAAAGCGTATGAGAGTTAGTCGACTAAGAATTTCTTACAGCCATGCATTCTGTCGATGTATTACTTATGGATGTAATTATAGTGAAAATAAATGGATTGCCCTTTTTGCTGGGGACCTCCTGTAACCCCTTCAAGGACACCTGGGGGTCCCCGGACCCCATTTTGAAAACCACTGAGCTAGGCCACAGCTGAAAAATCACACCCAACACTTTATTTCGGTGGTTTTAATGACTCAGGCTGATGTCAAAGCTGTCAAATGTGAAGTAAAGCCTAAAAGACACCTTCACTGCAGACACACTGCATTGTTGGTCTCCAGCCATGCCTACCTACACATACACACAAAATGTTACCTCTTCTAGGTCCGTAATTTTCTGTTCCAGATCCACCCTCATAGTGTATTCTTCTTCCCATCTAAGAGACACACACAAATAAGAAGTAAACAATATTTTAGTGTCTTGTAATGTCAGCAGAGAACAGGCAGACAGACAGACAGACAGACAGACAGAGAACACACAGGTATGGCGTCTTCCAGACCCATTTAGAAAGGCAGGCACAGTATAAAGAGATCCATGACTGAACTATCAGGTCAAAAGAGTCGAAAGATGTTATGACAGATGACAGATGTTATATAATCTTAAGTGCATCTGTCCAGTCAGACCACAACTCTATGACAATCAAATTCTTCCCGACACATAACATCACGTGCTACTGTCCAGGATTCACGATGCTGATCTACTGCAGCAATGTGCCAGCAAAGGCAAAGAAGAAGACCGTCAGTGAGTTAAACATGGGTGTGAACAATGCTGAATGTAAAATATTAATCGGCATTGCAAATGTCAACACATTTGTTAGACCTCAAGGATACACACTGTGGGTTTAACTGAATGGAAACATAACTTTTGTTTGTTTACAAGAATATACATTAAATTCATCCTATAAAACTGCAATTTGGGGAAAAGGAGGAATGAAAGAAGAGACTGAATTTGCATTTTAAATGCACAAAAATGGCAACTGGATTTCAATCTGGCTGAGTGCCTGTGGATCTGACAATAAAATGAAAATGCAGATTTGTATATTAAGCAGGGCTGTCAAAGTTAACGCAATAATAACATGTTAACGTGAATTTGTTTTAACACCACTAATTTCTTAACGCATTAACTCAACTTGCGATTTTTAGGTATGATTAGCTAGGATTTTTTGCGGGCTCAGTTTTAAAGATAGAGTGAAGATACTGGCATCATATGAAACTAGAAAACCTAAGGAGTCCATCGATATAAATCATGTCATACTAGCTTGTCGGAAAGGAGGTGAAATAACGCTCCAAACTTACGCAAAATTTTAGCGAGGAAAAACTGTCATGGCCATTTTCAAAAGGAGTCCCTTGACCTCTGACCTCAAGATATGTGAATGAAAATGGGTTCTATGGGTACCCATGAGTCTCCCCTTTACAGACATTCCCACTTTATGATAATCACATGCAGTTTTGGGGAAAGTCATAGTCAAGTCAGCACACTGACACACTGACAGCTGTTGTTGCCTGTTGGGCTGCAGTTTGTCGTGTTATGATTTGAGCATATTTTTTATGCTAAATGCAGTACCTGTGAGGGTTTCTGGACAATATGTGTCATTGTTTTGTGTTGTTAATGGATTTCAAATAATAAATATATACATACATATGCATAAAGCAGCATATTTGCCCACTCCCATGTTGATAAGAGTAATAAATACTTGACAAATCTCCTTTTAAGGTACATCTTGAACAGATACAAAATTTGCTATTAATCGCGATTAACTTTTTTAATCGATTGACAGCCCTAATATTAGGTTACAAATCTGGATACAAATTGAATGAAACAATCAGGTCTAAATGGGAAAAGTGTGTATGAGTGATTTGCTAATTCACTCACTGATGAATGGCTTGTTTGATGAATTGTGTGCTACTTTGGTGCAGCCCAGACGACTCGCTCATGAATCTCAACTTTAATGCATTTAAAAGCCTGAGCACAGCTCCTGTATGTAATCTCACATTCAGTGACTTCATACAGCACACATGCCCAGGGGATATCCACTCACTGCAGAGTCTGTAGCCTCTTATACAAAATGCTGTTTGAAATGCAAAATGCTGCGGCACATCGGGGGCCTTTAGGGAATACTAAATCTAAAAGAAACTGAGCCATGAAACGGGAGTTGTTGTTGTTGTAGAGGAAGCTTGTTTGATCAGTAAGGTGAGAGTGAACAGAAAGCCGAGAAGTGCTTCCTTCTGCAAGCCAACCCCCATCAGCAGTCACAGCTTGCAGTACATGCTGCATTGCAGATACAGTGTGTGGAGCGTGGCGAGGGGGATGCGCAGTGGGAGAGAAGAGAGGCAAACAGCATGAGAGAGGGAGAGCAAGTGAATGATGAAGTGTTGTGGGGAGAGTGAGGGGCAGGGACTAAGGGAGGGTACGGGGCGGAAAGAGAAGTTGTCCTTGAATAAAAAAGATAAAATGAATAGATATAAGAGCTAAAGCAAAATGCACCAAAAGCTTTAAGACAAATGACTTCATAGGTGAGTTTAGATATGAAATGACTCACGAGGGCAACAACATTATTAAATTGAGTTCCGTTATAAATATTTGACTGCATAAGTAATGGCCATGAATCTGAAGGAGCAAGTTTCGATTGGAGAAAGAGGCTTTAATGCCTCCATTGTCCCGAGGTAACTGGATACCTACAGTGAGCTCACAGAGGTTTAGGAAATAGCCCAGACCCCACTGGGTCACGTGATCACACACCTTGATTAACAAGAAGTGAAACAAAAACTTGTTCAGGTCAGTAAATCATCCACTCTCAAGTCTCTACATACAATTAAATCATGTGTCTTATGTCACTCAATCTTGGTTAGTGTCGTCCCTCTGCCTCATTCACAAAGAGCCCACTATACTGGGGTCAGGATCTCCTCTGTGAAGAATGCATGGCTGCTCATTTGGACATAATATGAGGGAATTCAATGATGAATGTGCTGAAAGATGAGGGCTACTGTAGTTCACTCAGGACAGATAATACGAAACCCAAAACTGTCACATGTCGTTCAAATTCACAATAGGATTTAACAGATGTGAGCGTTTCTTTCTTCCAATAGTTTAAAAAGGAAAATCCACCCTAAAATAGAGTTCACACTGTGTTATTCCAGTGAACTGCAAACACAGTAATTGGAGATCTGAGCATCCTGATTTGAACTGGTGATGTCATCGGGTGACACATTGTTGTAAACTGGTGCACTGATGATAAATAGGTGATTGTGGGTTAAGAGAAGTTTTGTTTGAGATGTTACATGAAAAAGTATTTACAAAAGCATGCCTATCCAGACGATAAATAGTAGGTGCTGGATAGAAAAGTATGGAAAAGATGGAAAAAAATAGAGTCCTAACGCTATAATGATCCCATGAACATTTAATTGACCGGTCCGGTAGTAATAAATTAAATGTTCATGGGAGCATTATCTAACGTGTGGATTCTATTTTTTTCCATATTTGAGATGTTACATGATCCTAGGCCAGCAACTGATGATTATTTTTCATTAGCACTTAATCTGCTGATTATTTTCTTGATTAATCAATTTGTTTTGTTTACAAAATGTCGGAAAATTGTCTAAAATAATACCCATCACAATTTCCCAGAGCCCAAGGTGACATCAAATCACTTGTTTTGTTCCAAAACCCAGAAGTACTCAACTAATTGTCATATGAAACAGAACAGCAAAAAAAAAATACTTTTTGAGAAGCTGAAACCAGTGACTGTTTAGCATTTTTGCTTAAAATCATAATTGAATTAATCCATTACAAAAATAATGGTGACATTCAACTAATCATTTCAGATCTAGATCAAACTGAAATCCATGTGGATGCTGTTTAAGCATCATAGGCTTTGTTTCAATATTCACACGGGCCTAACTGGGACCACCTCCAGGATTTGTCGTTTGATGGCCTCATCATTACTGTCTTTCATCTTCTCAGTTTCATAAAATAATCGTCTGCTTTACGATCAACATGACCTCTATTTCAGGATGGATTTTTCCTATAATGTTCCTGTAAACTAAGCCACCCATGGGTGAGTCATCTGCAACCGACTGATCTCCACATGTCCCTACTAAGCTTTGACCTTCCTTCTTCTTTATACTTAGCTCATGACGTGTTAATTTTTTGGGGTGTATTTCAAGCAGCAGCACCTGCCTCTGTGGTCAGACATGAAGTGGATGCAGGGGTCAGGTGATGGATGGATGGAGAGGATTTGTGCTGACTCTGCTTTTGTTGTGAGACAGCTGGTCTGCAGCTGCTTTACTGCTCACTGCTCCAAAGTAGACCACCACACACACTTAAGGAAACTACAGTAGAAATGCTCCTGTAGGACAGATAATAATGCACTATACCCACTTTTAACAGTCTCTTCTGCACTATATTCACTTTTTTAATAGTCGTGTATCACAGCTGTTACCCTGCACTATATTCAGTTTTAACAGTTTTCTTCATCTCCTTGTATTTTTATATCTGGTTTATTTTTTTGTACTTTGTACTACTAACTTTTTTACTGCCTTTTTACTAACATGTTTTGCACTATGGAACTGTGATGCTGGAAACTTGAATTTCCCTCGGGATCAATAAAGTTACTATCTATCTATCTACTGTATCTATCTATCTACTCTATCTATCTATCTATCTATCTATCTATCTATCTACTGTATCTATCTATCTATCTATATCTATCTACTGTATCTATCTATCGATCTATCGATCTACGTACCTATTATCTATCTATATCTATCTACTGTATCTATCTATCTACTGTATCTATCTATCTACTGTATCTATCTATATATCTATATCTATCTACTGTATCTATCTATCTATTTATCTATCTATCTATCTATCTATCTATCTTATAAGTGCAATAAAAAAGGGGTTTCACTCCATTTACCTGCGTTTATACTCATCTCTCTCCCTCTTCACTTTGCCCAGGACATTATACAGGGCTCTTATCTCCGGGGTGATGGTGTCAATCTGGACCCCGACTCCATCAGAGTGCCCCCAGGACGCCCCTGGGCTGGCCAGACGCTCCGCTCCAGGGCCATACTTGCGGGTGTGGTTGTAGGACCAGATGTTGCCTGGGAGGAACCGTGGAGGAGGGTTGGTGGTGGAGCTCCCTGGACCTGAGCTGGTGGTGGTGGAGAAGGTTTTGAACCCAGAGCTAGGAGAGTCCACACAGGGAGAGGCCTGGCTGATGGTGATGGATGGGTTACAGGTGGTTTGGGTTGAACTATAGTTCTCAGCAGCTGTTTGGTGGAGGCTTGATGGTGTGAACAGTGTTGTAGGCCTCCTGGCTGAGTTGTTGGTGTTGTGGAAGGGCAGAGAGCCAGGCCTGAGAGGTATGGTACCCACAAATCCAGTCTGAACACCTGCCTCCTGGGTGTGACCCCTGCTGCTCTCACAGCATCCACTCTGACAGCCCTTGTTGGCATCCAGCGCCTGCTGCAGCTGCTTCTCTAAAATCTTATTTCTTCGCTCTAATTCATGCACTTTGGCCAGAAAGCATCTGAACCTCAGGTTGAGAGTTTTGAGGACGCTGATGTTTGATCCCAGGTCGTTTCTGAGAGCCATGGCTGCAGGGGGGTGCTGGTAGGGACTCTGGTGGTGGAGGTGATGGAGGTAAGGTGAGGTCTGTGAGGGTGCGGTGAAGTCAGGACCCGGATGATGATAATCAGGCCCAGATCCGTACTGCTGATGCTCACCCAGCAAAAAGGACGTCGGGTCCTCTTGTCCACCGAAGATGTTGTCCGGCAGGAGGCCTGATGGAGAGTCCGGGTGTCCTGGAGCTGGACTGTGATGCTGCTGAGGATGCTGCTGTTGTTGTTGGAGGAGGAGATGCGTGTTGGCCCCCAACAAAGGATTCATGCTATGGTATGGAAAACTAAAGCGCTGCAGATCTGGCATGAACACGGATAGGGAATAGTCTTTTTCTACAACACAGAATATATAAAAGGATAAATAAATAACGCACCAGAAAGACGCGCGCACCAGTATTTGTTTTTTACCTGATTATATAACTGTTCTTAAATAAGAATCTTATCCTTAAAGCTGAGAGGTCTTAACGTCGGATGGTGGATCAGTGCATCTAAAAGCGACTCCAATTTGGCTGCAAGCAAGGATGAAAAATGTGAAGACACTGGACCTGCACCTCGGTTGAGATGTTTTTTTCAAAATAAAACGCAATAATAAAGGAAGAAAATGACGCAGAGCGTGAATATCCAGAGTCACCGCGTCGCTGAAGTTCTGGCAACAAGATGTGACCGCAGACAGCAGAGCTGAAGAGCTGCTGCGGGATTGGAAGTTGTGATGTGTAGGTCGCGAACGAGCCGGTTCATTGAGCCGGCTCTTTTAAGTGAACAATAAGAGCCGGTTCCCGTCCGAGAGCCGTTTTTTTTTTTTTTCTTTAATTATTTCGAGGCAGAATGATAGGACGATCTTCTCCGCGCCACGGGCACTCCATGTGTGGCACAATCAGTCATGTGTAGGTTATAAAACAGAACCATTTCTTGGTTGTAATGCAAGTGAAGAGAGTTTGTCATGTTTCATATGTGTTTATAAGAAGAAAGTGTTCAATGTGGTTATAATTTAGGGTACAGTGTTATTTATTGCCAGTGTCATTATTAGGGAGTTGTGCCAGTAGATCGCCAGTAGGTGTCAGTGTCGCTACAGAAGCCGTGTATGTGAAGGGAGCGTCACAGGGAAGTCTCGCGTGAATAAGTGAGATAATGAGAATCTCTGTGTACAAGCAGAGTACACTGTGTAGCGATTGTCAACCTACAGCATTATTTTACATTTTGCAGAACATCTTAAATAAATGTCTAGCACCAGACTGAGCCTGTGGGACATCATTCCCAGCACAGCTACACATGCACTGACTGTGACTGAATGTTGTGTTAATGACGTCCGTGCGACCAATCAGGTGATGACAGTCGAGGATCATACCATCAAGCAGGGAGTACAGTACGCGCTGGCGGTGTACAGGTACAGAGCAGGAGGGAGAGGAGGAGAGAAAGAGAGAGAGAGGAGTGCGGTGCGCGAATAGCAGACAAGATGAGTGACAGTCGGAAACGAAGCAGCATGTAAAATTATGGTATTCAGGAAATTATAAGGTTTAGTATAATTATATTGAATAATTTAAGTGATATATATGCACACATACTAATCGTAGGTCAAAACAGCACTAAATTTGGCGGAATTATAAAAAGGCAGAAGTGGTAAAACGAAGAGCCGTTTGGGAGCCGAACGAGCCGGCTCTTCTTGGTGAGCTGAGCCAAATGATCTGGATCACTAAAAAGAGCCGGAATCCCCATCCCTAGTTGGAAGAGCACGGCTACAGTAATGACTCGAGTAGAGCGGCGCTGAGACATTAACTGTTTGTTCTCTGTGGAATACAACACTCAAGACCTTGTTGTTCATCTTTGTTTTGCACGAGAATAGTTTCATAAAAAAAGGGAGGGAGCCAAACATGAATGATAATAATAAAATCTTAAAATGCTCAAAGCTTTGTAAAATTTAACAAAATATGGGTGCTCTTTTTGTCATTTTTTGAGAAACCCACTACAGTAATCCCTGAATAGCCAGTAGTAGTATCTTCTTTTTCCTTTTTTAAATTTTATTTTATTTATTTATTCATTATTATCATAAACAAAATATATTTTTTTCTTATATTTTTATATATATATGTATGTGTGTATGTATGTATGTATATATGCATATATGTACAGTATATGTATGTGTGTATATGTGTATATGTATGTGTTTATGTGTATATATGTGTATGTGTGTGTGTATGTAGGTATGTATATATACAGTATATTTATATATATATATATATATATATATATATACAAATTTGCAGCACCCCGATATCTATATCTTTTCATAATATAAACCTACATCTGTGCCAAATGTGTTGCTTTTATTGCAAAATGCATAATTGTTATGCTTGACTGCCCCACAATTAAATATGTTTATATAAATGACAAGACAACGAGGAAAGAAAGACAATTGTTTTGTCATAAATAAATTGTTTTTATTTTTGCTCAGAATGCTAGACCAGCACTAGAAGTAGGCCCTGTAAACCCACGGTAAACCCAAACACATTGATTTCATTTATTTTGGCTGATTAGAGCACCAATTGGTAATTTTGCAGCACACGTTTTACCTATCTATCTATTTATCTATTACACAGTGCTAGATGTGGACCCTCTCGGTTCTCTCCTGGTCTTCTGTACACCGATGCTGCAGTGTCTTTCCATGTTGCCTTGAGTCCAAGGAAGCAAAGTCCAATGCATCAGCCACCGCTGAGATTTCACCAGCCCAGGTGTCTGTTCCTCCTCCGCTCCTGCTCCCTTGGGTCTTCTGTTTCTTCAGATTTCTGTTTTTTCCTCCCACAGACAAAGCCATGGGGTCGCTCCTTTTCCTCTTCCAGCTCTGGCAGTAGGAGAGGCTGATGCTCCCTTAAAGAGAAGAAAGAAAAAGAGACTCAAAACATGGCCCTGCAAAAAAAAAGTGTACTATTTTTCCAATAAACAGTGGCGGTAGGTTAACTTATGCTCCTTACTTTCACATAAGCTCTCTTTCCTCCCCTGCATTCGCCTCCTCTCTGCCTTCTCTTGGCCAAACATCATCACATAGACGTCATCCCTGAACTCCCTGTTCATGATCTGGTAGATTAAAGGGTTGATCATGCAGTGGGACTTGGCAAACATAGCAGGGATCAAGGTGACTACAGGTGGGAGACAGGAGAACAGCTGAGGACTCCTGGTCATGGGTTCAGCTTCTTTGTCCAGGGTGGACCTGGGCGTGGCGTCACTCGGGCCGGTAATGGAGGCTGAATTCATGTTGTTCACATTGCTCCACTTGTTCTCAGGATTGTAGTAGATTTGTCTGTAATATTCTGTAGCGGTCCAGTTGAGAAATGAGGGGATGTCCAGGATCTTTGGAGCATTTGGAGAGCCTGAGGCCATATCAGTGGACTCCTCCACCACAGTCTGTAAAGATGCCTCTTGTTCATCTCTGGTAATGAGTGCAGAGATCAGAGACACGGCCGCGTAGGGCATCCAGGCCAGGAGGAAGGTGGTGCACACCACAGCAGCCATCTGAAATAAACATACAGCTTTATTGTTCCTGCAGGTTGAGCATCAAGGAATCTGAAAATGATCCTCACAGGGTTTACCTTTGTAAGTCTCATGTCTTTGCTTGTGTGACTGACAGAGGAGAACGATATAGATGCCAGAGTGCGATTAGATCTGTAGACCTGAAAACAGAAACAACAGTTACATCACTTTCTTGTATTCCTACAGGGACAACATATTTAAAACTTAAAGACATCATGTGAACTATTTTTTAATTCAATTATAGCATATTTTAAAGGATTATGATAGATGAGTTTTTGTTGCTTTCAGCCCTGTAAATCTGTTAACATGTAGGCTATGCAACGCAGTCTGTGTGGTTCCTCATCTGCGATTGGCCAGCCGCTGAAATGAGAATCCAGCTGTGGGCGCAGTTCTGATGTCGACTCTGGCGGACCGTTTTTGTTTAAAATGATTGATTTCTTAAGTGAGTAGCTGTGTAATAAGTGGGATAATGCGACATCGTCCTGTCGGGGTTTATTTCACAACAATGACCGGCCAGCTGTACATCATCCCTTACTTATAGGGGTGCATATTCTTAACAGTACAGTGTGTAGGATTTGTGAGTATCTTGCAGTGTTGTTGCAGATTGCAACTAACTGAGTACCCCTCTCCTCACTTCTCCCTTTCCAAGACTGGGGTAACGTCAGCTGCAGAGTCCAAAACCATGATAACGCCTTTGCCTCGCTCAGAGGCCATTCTTTCCATAATAACACTACTTTAGGAACAACGGAAGTCAGATGGCGGCTGGCAGTACCACCGTTTTCCACTCTGCGGCTCACGTTACCGCAGTTTCACAAGTGTGCCGGAGAACTACGGTGGCCTTCAGGTAACGTAAAAAGGTGAAAGGCTCTCTCTAGAGCCAGTGTTTGGTTTGTCCGTTCTGGGCTACTGTAGAAACATGGAGGAGCAACATGACGGACTCTGTGAAGAGGACCCTCTCCCTATGTCGATATGAAGGGCTCATTCTAAGCTGACGAAAACACACTTACACTTATACACTAAAGGAAACATAAGTATGAATATTATATTCCATTTCTGCTAATAGATGCCTCGAAATGTTACACACCGTTCCTTTAAAGAAATGTACAATTAATAAAATAACCACAAACCAACTGACACACAATGAATCAAGGGCCTCTGAGCATCTGGGTCAATAGGGCCTTTTTTTTTTTTTTCTTTGCTCATTTGGTAATCCCTTCTTTCCCAGAGGAGGTAGTGGTATTTAGATTGCTGTCTGCCACAGTCTGTCTGCTGTCTTTTTTGTTTTTAACAATCTTTTTTTTTTAACAGGGACGATGGATAGTCATTGTCTGTCCCTGAGTTAGCTGGATAGCTACATTTCATCAGCAGTCCCTGGGAAGAAGAGTTATGGCATGTGTTAAAGTTCAGACAGGGGTACAGAGAATAAATATTGCATCACACAAAACTAAAAGCACTTTCCATTTAAAAACACTGCATCTTACAGAAAAAGAGAGAAAAATAATCAATAAGAACTTGTGTTTTTTTCTGTATAATCACTAGGGGGTGCCAGAGTTGCAATTTTCATATTCTAGATTTATCAAGTGACTAATACACCTCAACAAAATGATGACAGAGTACAGACACAGCTCCCAGACCCTCCATTTTGTGTCATGAAGCAGCAGTTGTCCTCACCGTCAGGAGGATGGCCAAATATGAAGCAACGATGGTGAGCGTGGGAATTCCGAAGCATAATACCAGGATGAGGAGAATATAGATCCTGTCATTTAGAGACGACCTCATTCTCCACCTTGAAATAGAGATAGAGGCAGACTGGTTATCACTCATGTGTTTGTCTGCAAATGCATGAAGAATACAAATCAGAGACAGACATCTGCAAACTGTAAATTAAATCAGAGATTACCAGTTGATGGTGCAGCTGGTCCCATAAGGTTCTGGTCCATAACTTCCAAAGCCAAAAGCAGGCAGCAAGGCCCAGAACAATGTGTAAACCCACACCAGCGCCAGCGACAGAGACACATGGCGCCTCTCAATCCATTGACCTAGAGAGCCGAGACGCAAGAAAACCAATAAACCTCACAGGAAGTCTTAACATATCACCATATTCTTGAAACATCAGCAGGTTTAATTAACCTTTAGTGTTACCTAAGCAATCATCAATCAATGAATGGCGTTTAAATCAGTAACTCTTTAAATCAATACATTTGTTGAGGAAAAGGAGGGTCTTCTACAGACTACAGTATTGCGTCAGTAAGGTTTGTGTTAAAGCCTGCGTGGCAACAAGAAAAGCTCCAATTTATTCAGGAGGTGTCAGATGGATTTAGAGTGCAATCACGCCTGTGTGCAGTGGAAGATCTCAGACTTGCCATATCTTAAGCAACAGATCTTCAGGCAGCGGTCCAGAGAGATGAGACACGTGGTGAGCAGAGAGCCGATGCCAAACACAAAGCCCTGAATGCCATACCAAAGGCACCCTGTCTCCCCAAACACCCAGGCATGACACAGGCTGAAAGAAAGAGGCAGAGGAGGGCTTTAGTTTCCCCGCTCAATGGATCATCACCTTCTGTCTCTGACGAATGGCTGCTGGTCTGGGTGTTGTTTGTAATCACCCTGGATTCATGCCTGGCTATGTATTGATTGATAACAAAGTTCTGTACCTGGAAATGATGAAAAATGGCCCTCCCAGGAGGCTATAGCCGAAATCGCAAAGGGCCAGGTTGATGGTCATGAGCTCTGGAGGTCTGAGCTTCTTCCGTTTCCTACAGTAGACTAACAACACCGTGCCGTTGCCCAGCACTGATGCAACACCTGCAGAAAGAGTAATAGTGAGGAAAAGAATGAAGAAGTGACTTTAAAGGATCAGTGTGTAACATTTCATGGACCAGAAGGGGAATATAATATTCATAACTATGTTTTCATTAAAGTATAATCACCTGAAATTAAGAGTCATCGTGTTTTGGTTAGCTTAGAATGAGCCCTTCATATAGGGAGCAGTCCTCTTCACGAAGTCCGCCATGTTTCTACAGTAGCAAAGACTGGACGAACCAAACACTGACTCTAGAGAGAGACTTTCACGTTTTTACCTGGTGGCAACCTCCAGCTCTGAAAAGTGAAGCCAATGCTGAAGTGCCATAAACTTGCATTCTCTCTAACAGCCAGCAGGGGGCGACTCCTCTGGTTGCAAAAAGAAGTCTGATTGTATAGAAGTCTATGAGTTAATGAGCCTACTTCTCACCTGATTTATTACCTCAGTAAACATAGTAAAGATGAGTTTATGGTCTCAATCGCTAGTTTCAAGTCTTCTTCAATACAGCATGATGTTCATTTAGTAAATTATGGTCCCATTTAGAGTAAAATAAACCATAAAGCAGGGGATGCTTTAGGGCGTGGCTACCTTGTGATTGACAGGTCGCTACCACGCCGTTGTCCGGTCCGGGAGTTGTCCGTGTTTTCGTCTTACAACTTTAACCTTTTCACAGTGCGTTTTCAGTTCATGAAATTTAATTGTAAGATTTTGGTCGCTTAAAAATGTCTTATTCAGCGTTCGGTTGTTCTTAGCTCCCCCCCTCTCGTGTCACTTCTGGTTGCAAAAAAACAAAATGGCGAAGGACAAAATGCCAAACTCAAGGCTTCAAAACAGCAGTCTACAAACCAATGGGTGTCGTCACGGTGGTGACTACGTCCACTTCTTATAAACATTCTACGTTTTTTACGTTACCTGAAGGCCACCGTAGTTCTCTGACACGCGTGTGAAACTGCAGTAATGTGAGCCCTCCCGCAACCCTGAATAGGATAAGCGGTTACAGATGATGGATGGATGGATAAAGTACTGTTATTATGGTAAGGACGGCCTCTGAGCGAGGCAGATACCATGGTTTTGCACTCGGCTGTTCACGTTACCTCAGTCTTGTAAAGGGAGGAGTGAACGGAGTGAGTACTCAGTTGGTTGCAATCTAAAACCACACCACTAGATGCTGCCAAATCCTACACACTGAACTAACCAACCACTCTGCATCCGCCTGAACACTCACTATGACTCACCCTGCTCCACAGAAAGGCAATCAACTCAGCCAGACAAAGCCCAAATTAATATGTTTGACTGAGAGAGCAGAGCGTCTGTTTATCTGTAGCTTCACTGATATGTTGTGCAAACGGTGAAGCAATGAGTATTGTTTCAGATTCAGAGGCAAAGTGTTTGTATTCAGACGGCCTGAACTGTCAGTTTTAATGAGAGTGTAGTCATTTTGACTACTGAATAAAATTAAAACTTTTCTTATCCTCATCACGGGTAAATAATAAGTCAGTCTCACTACACATTATCATATTTTTACATATTTGTGAAGTATTTCTGTCTTTTACAGTGTGCAAATAGGATGGTATTGTAATCACTTGAACACCAATATTCCCATTAAAATGTTCCTTTAAAGGTACAGTGTATAGGATGTGGCGGCATCTAGTTGTGTAGTTGCAGATTGCAACCAAGAGTGTCTAGAAGGTAACTCACAAGTTGCAAAAACATGTGAAAAATCTCGCAAGACTTGCTGCCAGATGACCAATCCGAACCTCAACCATCTCGCGAGAGTTTTGCAACTTGTGGGTTACCTTCTACACACGACCATCCGCTTACTCCACCCTTTCCAAGACTGCAGTAACGTGTGCCGCCTATTGCAAAACTGTGGTAACGCCATTCGCCTCACTCAGAGGCCATCCTTACCATAATAACACTACTTTAGGAGTAACGGACTTCAGATGGCGGCTGGTGGTACCACGGTTTTGCACTAAGCCGCTCACGTTACCACAGTTTCACAAGCGTGTCGGAGAACTACGGTGGCCTTCAGGTAACGTAAAAATGTGAGAGGGTCTGTCTAGAGCCAGTGTTTGGTTTGTCTGTTCTGTGCTACAGTAGAAACATGGCGGTGCAACATGGTGGATTCCGTGAAGGGGACCCGCTCCTTATGTAGATATGAATGGCTCATTCTAAGCTAACGAAAACACGACTCTTAGTTTCAGGTGATTATACACTAATGAAAACATAGTTATGAATATTATATTCCATTTCTGCTAATAGATCCCCCAAAATGTTACACACTGTTCCTTTAAATCCTAGAAATGACAGTTTTGCATGATTACATGTGAGCGACAGGGTGTCAGACTGGATTAATGCACAGTTATTCACCTATGTTCCTCTCTTCAACACACACTCACCAACTGCTCTGCATCCGCCTGATCACTCACCCTGCTCCACAGAAAGCCAATCAACTCAGACAAAGCCCAAATGAACACATTTGGCTTATCTGTAGCTGCATTGATTTGTTATGCAAACAATGAAGGTAATGAATGCAATGAGAACTGTCTGTTTTAATGAGACAATGTCTGGTTTGGTCTTTTGCGTTGACTACCGAACATAATGAAAACTTTTCTCATCCCCATCACGGTAAATAAGTCAGTCACACACATAAACTTTGAGTTCTCACAACACACTGTCATATTTTGAAATATTTCTGTCTTTTACAATGTGCAACTAGGATGGTATAGCAATCACTTGAACACCAATATTCCCATTCAAATGTTCCTTTAAGTAGGTTTAAAGATATATAAACAATATATTTTCTATTCAGTCTGAGGTAAAGTATATTATATATACTGTGTTTGCTTGTTGCCCCACTTCATTGGAGCTACAGTATATTACACTTACTGTAGCTCACTTACTTTTCAGACATTGTTAAGACTTCTTTTCCAACATTTTTCAAACTTTTTTTAGACATTTGTTTTTCACACATTTTTCAGACTTTTTTTTCTCCAACATTGTTCAAACTTCTTTTTCACACATTTTTCAGAGTCTTTTTTGGGGATATTTTTGGGGACATTTTTTTTTACGGACATTTTTTCAGGCTTTTTTTTTTTTACCTTTTTCAGACATTGTTTCGACTTTTTTTTCTCCAACATTTTTCAAAAAAAAAATTCAGACATTTTTCAGACTTTTTTTTTTACGGACATTTTTTCAGACTTTTTTTGGGGGACATTTTTCAGACATTGTTTAGACTTCTTTTCCAACATTTTTCAAACTTTTTTTAGACATTTGTTTTTCACACATTTTTCAGACTTTTTTTTCTCCAACATTTTTCAAACTTTTTTTTCACACATTTTTCAGAGTCTTTTTTGGGGACATTTTTCAGACTTTTTTTTTTACGGACATTTTTTAAAACGTTTTTTTTTCCAGCATTTTTAAAACTTTTTTTTTCAGACTTTTTTCAGAGTCTTTTTTCAGGCTTTTTTTTTTTTTTTACCTTTTTCAGACTTTGTTTAGACTTTTTTTTCTCCAACATTTTTCAATTTTTTTTTTCAGACATTTTTCAGAGTCCTTTTTGTGGGACATTTTTCAGACTTTTTTTTTTACGGACATTTTTTCAGACTTTTTTTGGGGGACATTTTTCAGACTTTTTTTTTTATGGATATTTTTTCAGACTTTTTTTTTTACCTTTTTTCAGACATTGTTTAGACTTTTTTTTCTCCAACATTTTTCAAAAAAAAATTTCAGACATTTTTCAGAGTCTTTTTTGTTGGACATTTTTCAGACTTTTTTTTTTACGGCCATTTTTTCAGACTTTTTTTGGGGGACATTTTTCAGACATTGTTTAGACTTCTTTTTCAACATTTTTCAAACTTTTTTTTAGACATTTTTTTTTCACACATTTTTCAGACTTTTTTTTCTCCAACATTTTTCAAACTTCTTTTTTGTGGGACATTTTTCAGACTTTTTATTTTTTTTTTACCTTTTTTTTACCTGTAGATTCAACGTTTTTTCACATTAAACTCGGTGAAATTACAGTTGAGTTCAACCAAAGCACACTTGGTGATTGTTGGAAAGAGTAACGGCGACGGTTTAGGTGAGTTTTACTTTGTTTCTGTCCAGTTTGAATGAAATGTTTTATGCTGTGGATGATGGAGCAAGCTGCACGGAGAGGGGGGGAAATTGTACTCGGGCAGCTTGGCGGAGGTCTGCGCTCTCCGAGTGCCATTCTAGTTAGTATTATATATTTGGTATTTTTGGAAACTTGGGATCCTGACTAGAAGGTTGCTTTTCTTCAAAACAAGAGTGGATAAAATCTCATCACTAAAACAAACCTGAGACAGACATAATGATAAAAGTGTTCTCTGAAACCAGACTTACCTGTGAAGGTGAGGAAGGCAGCGACGGCCAGGTCTGCAGAGGGGGACAGTTGGGAGAGGAACAGTGGATGGATGGACGAGGGGACAAACCAGGAGCCATTCTCTCCCATGGATGAACTGCACCAACCCACAGCAGCATACAGAGCTTCAAAGAGACACTGACGGCACAAAAACAGAAGAAATTAAAACAGTGTGACACTATGACGACTACAAAGTGGAATTAGCTGCATGTCGAAGAAACATTTTCTCATGTCATGCAGCACAGGCATTAGTATACTCTATACTCTAATCTCTGCATGGTTTCAGCTGAAGATTTTCACTCAATTTTAATCTCTCTCTTTAAAGCTCTTAATGTGCAGACAAAAATTACATTTTAAACATCCAGCTTAAGAGAACTCGGAGCTTTTAAAACAGGATAGTGAGGGACGGACGGCACGATATTTTACAGTGCAGAGCTCTAAGTTTCAAATTATTATTCAAATTAAAAATAATATTTTTCTGTCACTGCTCATGCAAACTTAAAAAAAACAACACATCTCCTCTCCTCTGCTGACTTTTTATTAAATAGATTCCTTGAGAGGTGTTTTCTTCAGACATAAATAATGATAACATGTTGACAGTTATATAGAAGATTAATGTAAATTAATGCAGATCTTGTAACGTCATTGTGCCACCTCTGGCTGACAGACATAACTAGCAGCTTTGTTGGGAAAATCTGACGTTTCTTCAAATATTATCTTGGGAATTTCTTTGTATTCATTTAGTTTGGTTTGTGCATACAACGCTATTTTACAAACATTTGTATTTATTAAAAAACACATATATATTTATTTTCCTTGTCTTTTTTCCTTTTGTAAACTAATTTCAATGCCATGTTATTACCGTCACTGTCATTATTTGTTGTCTTTCTGTTTTTGAAAAAAAAAAGGATTATCTTGGGAAAAGTGTTGTTTGTCACCCCATATAGTAGAAGTGTGAATCAGAGGGGTGTCTGTCTGTGTAAAAGAATAACTATAAAAATAAAGGTTAGTTGATGACCCTGCGTAATAAGTGGTGACAGGGAAAAAACAAGGACCCTCTCCTCAATCATTTTTCCCAGCGGGCAGTCAGCTGAGTCTCATGAGTGATAAAGGGGTCAAAAGGTGATAAACTCAGTGATAAAAAGATGAATGAACACAGATATAAGATAAAATAGAAAAGGGTTTCCTGTGATAATCAAAAGGTTTTTCTTTAATCTTTTCTTGCCTCTCTGACCGAGATGTACATAATGCAAACACACACACCTGCAGGAAAACATTAAAACAAGCATCACTCACCTTCCTCCAGTCTGCCAGTCAGTCCCTTCCTGTGATCTCTCTCTCTCTCAGCTGGCCGTTATAGCAAAGATTGTCTCTTATATATTATCATCTTAATCTTAATCTCTGTAAATCCATGTGGCACTTCTCTGGAGAGCTGGAGAGAAAAGTCTCTGTTGACAATCTGGCTTAGAAATGATCAGAGAGAGAGAGAGAGAGAGAGAGAGAGAGAGAGAGAGAGAAACAGAGAGAGTGAGAGAGAGAGAGAGTGAGAGAGAGAGAGAGAGAGAGAGAGAGAGAGAGGGTGGAGTAGGGTGGGAGGGGGTGGGTTTTTCTTGAGAGTCTCTGACCCGCTTTGTATCTCCGCTCCCCCCATCTACTGAGTCCATATTATCCCTTTGTATGGTTTTGAATACATTTCAATCATCTCTGTGAAAGAAACTGCATAATGTTTGGGTTTAAAAGGACTCTTCACACAGGATATAGGACATATTGTCAGCTGGTCATTATGGAAGAACCGTAGTTTCAATTTTGAAGATTAAAGGAAAGGCAGAGAGCAGATGTGTTACAAAATACTGACATTTATAAATAAATATGTTTGGCTCAAAGTGAACTTTGATTCAAAAAATATGCTCAAAGTACCAAAGAAAAGGTGAAGTGTTGTAGTAAAAGTACTCATTTTGAAGAATGCCCCCTTCAGAATAAAATATATTATGTTATTGAATTATAGATGCAATAAAAAGTGCAATACTTTAATGTACATATTAATGCAGCTGGTAAATATGGGGCTTATTTTGGTAGAGTTGGGGCTTATTTTATTTTTCTTATTCTATTATTTTATATATATATATAAAATAATATATAATATAATAAAATAATATATATATATATATATATATATATATAAAATAATATATAATATAATAAAATAATATATATATATATATATATATGTTCACCCATGGATCAATAAAATCTTATCTTTATCCACAATAGTACATCATAATTTATTTTTAGATTATTATATTATATGTTATTATTATGAATCTATAAAGAAACTAACGGTATCAAACAGATGTAGTGGAGTAAATGTGCAATACTTCCCTCAGAAATGTAGTGGAGGAGTATAAAGTAGCTTGAAATGGAAATACTCAAGTAAAGTACAAGTATCTCACTTAAGTACAGTACTTGAGTAAATGTACTTACTACCACTGATTGTAATGGCTGTTCTCATATATGTATATTAGGAGCCTCTTGGAAAGGCTTTACTGGAGGAATTAATCACATTTGTTGTCTTGATCTGATAGAAATTAATGGTTTTGTTGTGAAGTCATCATTATCCTAAGACTTTTAAAAAAAAAATAAATTTTCCGCAAAACTCAAATAGAGTTCAGTTTAGAGCTGCAACTAACGATTAATTTCATTGTTGATTAATGTGTTGATTATTTTCTCAATTAATCGATTAGTTGTTTGGTCTATAAAATGTCAGAAAATGGAGAAAAATTGTGTTTCCCAAAGCCCAAGATGACGTCTTCAAATGTCTTGTTTTGTCCACAACTCAAAGATATTCAGTTTACTGTCATGGAGGAGTAAAGAAACCAGAAAATATTAACATTTAAGAAACTGGAATCAGAGAATCTAGACTTTTTTTTTTTTCTTTTAAAAAATTACTCAAACTGATCGATTATCAAAATAGTCGGCGATTAATTTAATAGTTGACAACTAATCAATTAATCGCAGCTCTAGAAAACACCACTAAACTCCCTAAACACTGTTGCTCTTATTGAGCATATTCATATATATATATATATACAGTATATGGTGTCATATAAACAATACATACTTCTCTTTTAAAGTCACTCGGTGGAGCTCATGTCTTATTCTCTAGGAGCTCTCAGTGATTAATGAAAGTGACTGATAGCCTATAGATGGATCAGTGAGCAAAATTGCAAGAATAACTTGTTACATTAATTTTCCACACTTTGTAAATCACCTGCAGGCATAATTCATAAAAGCCTCATATTGAACCATAACAGTGGGCTTTGTGTTGGCCGTACTCTCCCAGAGGGAGCAGATATTGAACCGGACTAAAAGGGAGGCAGAGGGTAAATTGATATTATTATTATAGAGTAGATCATGTGATTGTTTTTATAAAAGCTATTAAGAGGAGTCGGTATATTCCCACAGGAGGAAAATTCTGAGATATATCGCTCCTTTGCTAACGTCACTGACCTATACAAGAATCCATCTGCAGATATCAGCACTAATCCTGAGGAGCAGTTTAAATTGAAAAGTCCTGAGCGTTGATAAAAGAGAAAAGGAGGATGTGATTCTCACAAACAGAGGACTTTATTCCACCACTGACTGCAGTACTTCAGTACTACAGACAGACAAATACTCACACCTTCACTCCATCTCTCACACAAGAACAGAACAGGTAATTCAACAAATACAAAAAAGTAATTGGTCACCAATTTAAATCTTTTTCATTTGCTGTCTGTGGGACCTTTCCTCAGGCATCTGATGTGGGTCGACTAGTTGAAGGAACCAGACAGAGTCACAGAAAACACAGTGGCTTATTGTGGATGTATAACTCTGGTATCAGGAGAATGTGGGTGATGTGGCGTAGTGCAGCGACGAGCGATCGGCGGGTCAGTTTACTCCTTGGCGGCCATGTGGGCCATCAGGTCGCAGACGCGGTTGCTGTATGCAAACTCGTTGTCGTACCTGGTTATGAAGCAAGAAAAAAAATGAGTCAATGCGCATCAACTGGGATTAGATATTTGGATATGAAAGTAATCCATGCTGAAGGCATACCATGAGACCAGCTTGACAAAGTGGTCGTTGAGGGCGATGCCAGCACCGGCATCAAAGATGGAGGAGTGGAGGTCACCGTTGAAGTCTGTGGAGACGACCTGCGGGAGAGCGAAGAGGAGGAGGAGGCCACATTAACAAGAATACTGATAAACAAGACAGTTTAAAGATAATTTATAAAGAGAGATGAACACATACCTGGTGCTCTGTGTATCCCAGAATGCCCTTCATGGGTCCTTCAGCTGCGGCCTTCACGACCTTCTTGATGTCTTCGTATTTGGCCTGTTAAATTTATTATTATAAAAAATAAACATTAAAAAGGACACGTCTTGTGTTATTCCTAAATTTGTATCATCCTCAAATTCCATGAAAAGACCAAAATCCCTAAATCAATCTGTCAATACTTTGACTTCCTGTCTGTAACCCTCAAGCCCACTGGTTCCTACTGAAGATGTACATTTTAAATTAAAAATATATTTTTTTAATAATTATTATTTTTAGGCAAGGCAAAATAAAACAGGTGATTTAACATTGACATGGCACAGCATAAATAAATAGACTCCGACAGACGATAGGAGATATAGGTATGGTGAATACATTCTTGTTTGGACTTTGAAACATTGACATAAAATAAAAACAATTGATAAAAGAAAAAAAGAGTGAAAAAATAATGTGGATGAATAAGTATCGTCAGTACTTTCAAAAAATATATAATAAATTAAAAGGAACTGACAGAGCTGTGTTTACAGGGGACTAGTTGGAAAGGAATATAGTGTCTTTTAAGAAAGGCAAAGCAAATATTACTCAAACAGGAGTAAATAGTAAAATAGTTGGGGACTATTTTCAGTCATGGATTAATACACGTTTTGTGTTATGACAGGACGAAGTACATTAGATTGACTCAAAATAAACTACAGTGCCTCATTGACATGAACATGAGCACCATAGTCTATAAAGGGAAATACTTATTACTAGGAGAAATCACGATAAAAAAAACACTCACAATAAGTTGATCGCAGTGAATTTCCATTATCGGGATAACCGTGAATATCGTTACATCAGTGAATTGAAAAAGCTGTCTACCTCACCATCATGGTAGAGAAATAAGAAATAGAGCCCACTTTTAACAATAGGCCTACAGGAATTATGAAGAACAAACACACAATGTTGCTACTTTTTATTGTATTTGTCCTTTACGACGTGTGCTATCTGTGATGCAGTAGAAATATGTTTCTTGACAAAATGTAAGGTAAAGTGATTACAGTATGTTTCACTGCGATTTTAAGAGTTTTAAGCATATTTTGATGATTATCGGGATAATATCGTGAATCGCAATTATCGTCCCATGCCTAAATAAATCCATTGCTTGTTTTGGTCTTTTCACTGAATTTGTGGACGTTAAGAAAAGCATTAAATATCACCAGACTTATAGTAAAATACATTTTAGTTTGTTAAATGTTATGAATAGTTTGTGGTCACTCACGGGTTTCTCCAGACGGACTGTCAGGTCGACCACGGACACGTTGGGGGTGGGGACACGGAAGGCCATGCCGGTCAGCTTGCTGTAAAATACAAAACATACAAGGTCACAAACTAAACTCACTGATTCAGTGCAAGTCCTGTTCATACAATAACACATTAAAATGCAATAAAGCTTTTGGCGCTGACCCGTTGAGCTCAGGGATGACCTTGCCGACAGCTTTGGCAGCCCCGGTAGAGGCGGGGATGATGTTCTGGCTGGCACCGCGGCCGTCCCTCCACAGTTTGCCAGAGGGACCATCCACTGTCTTCTGGGTGGCGGTGATGGCGTGAACTGTGCTCTGATGGGCAAAGACACGGAGAGGAGGATGATTAAATATGGCTTAACCCCCCCTCTAACTTTGTAATATCGTGTTGGGCTGTTTGTAATCTGGTTTCAGGGGCTGCTGAACATCTCTCTGCCAGATTGTTCAGAGTGATTTAATCCTCACCATCAGACCCTCAACGATGACGAAGTTGTCATTGATAACCTTGGCCAGGGGGGCCAGGCAGTTGGTTGTGCAGGAAGCGTTGCTATGGAGAGACAAAGTAACAGCATCAGTTAACTGAGGATTTTCAAAATAAACCTAGAGACGTTTTAGTATGACAAAGTTCAACCTAAATCTTTTACGCATCAGAAGCAGATGTACGATGAGTGAAACGCTCAATAATAATGCACGTTTTCAAATTCAAAAACTGAATTTCAATTTCAAACCACTAAAGGTGCAGTGTGTAGATATGAAGGACTCATTCTGAGCTAACGAAAACACAACGATTCTTAGTTTCAGGTGATTATACACTAATGAAGACAGTTATTAATATTATATTCCATTTCTGCTAATAGATCCCCCAAAATATTACACGCTGTTCCTTTAAATATACAAAAACATAACAGAGTGTCTATTTGCACCCGGGTGAGAATAGTCACACGGAACCTACTAGTAGTAGTTGTAATATAAAAAGCGACATATAAGGAGTAGGTTGTGTTGGATGAATCGGTCAAACTCAGGACTATCACCCCTGAGGCTGAGGTTTGAGTCCTGTGAGAAGCCTATTTTTCCACTTAGTTGACTTTTATTTTCTGTTTTTTTACATTATTATTTTCAATCGCAATTTGGTTAGGTTTAGGCACCAAAACTACATGGTTAGGTTTTGGAAAAATATACATACAGTACATATACACATACAGTATCTAATATGTACCCAAGTCGTGTGCAACCCAGGCCCTAATAATAGCAATGTTGACTACGGCCCCCTGGGTGCAAATAGCCACGTTTGCTGTTCCGCCACGTGTGTAAATAATATTGTTGGCTACAGACACTTGGGTGCTAATAGCATCTGCCAAAACATAATGACCAAACAGTCTGTGAGATTCTTTCTGGTTCTTACCTGACAACCGTCAGGGAATTGTCGTACTTCTCGTGGTTGACGCCCATGACGAACATGGGAGCATCAGCGCTGGGTGCAGAGATGATGACTCTCTTGGCACCGCCCTTCAAGTGAGTCTGCAATGTGTTTTGAAGTAGTATTTAATCTTTGTCATTTTTGGAAAATTGCACGGTACATGTACATTTTTCTACATTAAAAGAGTTTGGACTGCAGGTTTGTGATACGTACAGAGGCCTTCTCGATGGTGGTGAACACACCAGTGGACTCCACCACGTACTGGGCACCAGCATCACCCCATTTGATGTTAGCGGGGTCCCTCCTGAAAAAAGAGACGCAGAGAGAAAAGAAACATTAAGAGTCACAATAAATGCTCACTCAGTTCTCTCTTTTTGTGATATTGTAATTAAACTGAAAAGCTTTCTACATTAAAAGCCTGGTTAGTGAACTCACTCGTGGAAAACAGTGATCTTGTGCCCATCGATGACCAGCTTGTCACCCTCAATCTTGACCTCACCCTTGAAGCGCCCGTGGGTGGAGTCATACTTGAACATGTAGACCTAAAAAAAGAGGAAATGTTAAGATGAGATGAAGACGGAGACGGTTTTCACCAAATTATGGACATCATTATGGATGATATTTGACATTAATTCACATATAAAGATGAAGGGCACATATCTGACTACACACTCTCCTTATCTGGATGGAAATGACATGAACAAATTTCAAAATTCATCATAATCTTGAGTGATTCTCGTCTTCCACACAACCTCTAAGCTTCTAGAAGAACTTAAAAAACCACCAACTATCACCTAAAGTTTACTTAAATTTACAAGCATGTGGCTGAAGGCTGGTGTTGATTTCAACCCATAATCCTGCTGTGCGTTCCAATGCTCATACTACCTACTATTTAGTATGCCAGAAAAAGATTTAGTAAGTCCCAATACATATTAAGTCAAATGCAGTGTGCCAAAAATACCAGGATGTCCTACTACATCCGGTCACATTTTGTAGTATGCAAGCCAGCATGCTCTTCTGGCTATTCTGACCCACATTCCTCTGTGCAGCGGATATATGAGCAAGACGGTCAAAGTTCAAGGTGCAAAATTATGACGAAGTAGTATGTCCCAATTGTTTGCATACTGCATGCAACAGTACGTACTTTATGAGGGCAGCTGTGCAGTGTGTACTAAAAGTAAAAAGAAAAAGTGTGTGGTCCGGATGTTTTATATTTCAAGCAATCTTCTTTACGTACCATGTACTCCAGGTCGATGAAAGGGTCATTGATGGCCACAATCTCCACCTGCTTGGAGGTGAATGCAGCACGGGTCACCAGACGACCGATACGGCCAAATCTGAAAAGTGAACAGTGTTGTTTCTTAGTCTGGCCTCTAGATGGTGATATGATACCACGTAACTCTGACCAAAGTCACTGGGTGATGTGATCCCAGTCATGTCTCAGAATCACAGTGAAATAAAAGCACAAGGTGGTTATTAGGTTGAAATTATCGGTCTGAAAATCAGTCGTGAATATCCAAAACTGTTTTGTTTTTTTATCACTTCAACCTAAGCATGTCTTACTTTACATTAGTGTTAGCTTATTTCCTTTGTGTGGGACACATATAGTCCTCATGAGACCGGAGACCACAGCTGAAGAAAGGGCAGGGTTCAGGAGGAGGGGCCGAGGGAGGTGTGTGTGTTGCACACCCTCCTCTCTCAGGGCTAAAGTCGAAATGGACCTTTAATGTGCTAATCCCGGTGACGGCAATGCACTGTTTGATCAGAAGGCCGAGTTACTTTTTAACCGCGGGTCCAAACTCCTGGCACAGACACACTCTGTCCTCAGACACAGGGGGGGAGGAGAGATAATGAAACAGATAGGGAGGACTTTAGCGTCACATTATGTGTGTTCAATAACATTTAAGTTATGCAGCTATTGCTTCAGACGGCAGAAAAATAATCCCCCTGTTGAATGACCCACATGTCGAAGCAACTGCCCACATTGTTATCTGCTGAGAGGCCAAAGTTCAAAGATCATGGAAAACATGGGAACAGCTGGGTGACACAGGCCCGCAGGTTGCTGCACGTCCTCCATTACAAAACACTTTCTTCCTCCGCTGCTATACAGCGTCACTATTAATTAATCACAGAGAGACGTATTTCATCATTCAAAGAAGACTCCGTGAGATAGACTTATTTTATAGTATCTGTATAAGCGTTTTAGCTCCTGCACAATCTTTTATTTACTTTAAATTAAAGTATATGTAGGTAAAGCTGTAATGTGCAAACAAACAAACAAACAAGAAAATAAACTTTAAGAAGCACAGAAGGTGCATTTTGAAAACTGATCACATCACATTAAATCACTGTTAAAGGTTCGCTGTGTGCACAGATGAGAGGGGAGTGGCACACAGTCTGGCCTAATAAGTGTGTGTTGCTTATTTGGTTAATTCTGTCAAATAAAGGGATGAAAATGAGCTCTTACCCATTGATACCAACTTTCACCATTGTGCCTGGGTTGTCCTAGTCCTCTGGAAGGAAGAAAAAAACAATGCATCCTGTTAAATATTGATAAGGCAACATTTATGATGCCATATATTAGTTTTCACTTAATGAGTGACAGAGTTTCCGCATCTAGTTATTCCACTGATAAGCTCTCTGTGACTACAGTCCAAGTAAATCTGCTACTAGACCAAAACTTTCCCTGCAGGGTTAGAAACTACTAAATCTGTGCACTGAAACATCCTCATACAAGCAGCAAGAATTACATTTAAAACAAAGAGTATAAAGCACAGTGAATAAGTTTGAACATTATGACCACATTTACTTCAATATTAGTTTAAATCAAGTCCATGCAGATTGTCCCCAGCTCATCTAGATCAAGTCCTGCAGCCTGTTTCTGAGGTCCTGCAGCTTCCTCACCCTCTCTGTCTCAAATCATGTATTTGAAGGTATTTACCGTTTGTGAGATGCCTCAGTCTGTCTTGACTCCGGGTGTGAGTGGGGAAGAGCAAAGGTTCAGCAGTGTGTTTATATGATTGAACCAGGGTTTGAAGCCACGCCCCCCTCTGTGGTCACCTCTCCTCGCCCCGCCCCCTCTGAATGTCAAGGTCACCAGCCTGCACAGAGACATACAAGCTGGCCTCTGTAACTTAAAAACCCCAGAAGTTTATGTCTCTTCATCCCATTTCTGCTGCTAATAGTCGGCCTAAAGCTCTGAAATAATCTGACATTATTACAGTTATTCAACTTTCATGTGTTTCCACCTCTAAAGAGGTCTGGATATAGACACTCAGATGTTAAAGTCCTCAGATAGTGGATTGAAAAAAGAGAGGCATCCCTTCGCTGACCTTCTCAGTGAATACAGTCACACGACGGATCAAATCTCTGTCTTCCCTACTGTGACATTTACATGTCCAAAAGGCCGTGACCCTTCACTTTCAGACTCCGTTCTCTCTCTGCCTCTCTCCATCTCCTCGAGCATCTCAACATGAACTCATGATCATTACGCATGTGCAGAGGAGGCGTCTTCGGTCTGTTTGAATCCATGTCGGGTTATTTAGAAATGAGTTTCCTTTATCTGAATAAAAGTGCTGCACTTAATGTCTGTGTCTTCACTTCTATTCATTGAGCAGACAATACGACAAGGCTGGCATGTCAGAGATTATTTTGACTCTTTTGTCCGGTAACAGAGCTGGCATTTGAAAAAGAAAGCACTTTTGGAGGACGATATCAAATGTTAAATCAGAATAATGAGAATGTCAGTTTAAACCAGAAAGCCATTCAGGTTGAATCCTGTTGGAAAAACCCTCCTGTCTGCTGCACACTGAGGAGCACACTGAGGAGCAGTGGGCTAAAACCTCACCCACGACATCTCATCACCACAGCAGACCATGAACATGCAACACGTTAACTAACTGGACCATTTCAGCAGCCTTTTTCCATTCCAGCAGATTATGTGCTCCTATTGTAACACATATTGCATCATGCAGGATGTGTAGCTCTGCACCAGAACTGGGCAATGCTGGTGTGTTTCATGGCTGCGCTCCAGAGGTCTGAGCATAGCTGAGTGCATGCCAGTCTTGGCCTCTGCTTTGCAGCTTAAGGTCAAAGAGGGGAAGTAAAGGTCGGGCTAAGATTAGACGTTGGCTGGCTAGTCAACACTTGGTCCACTTTATACTCTCAGTACTGTAAATGCTGCCTCATACAGATCACATGACCTTTCTGTATCACAACGGCCAAGCTTCACCGAAAAGTGAGCGGTCTTGGAATAAAATATGACTTTAGTTTTAGTGGAACGGTCGCTATAAGAATTTACAGCTGCATTTATGTAAGTTAGTGTTATATGTAACACTCTATAGTTTACTTAATCAGAAAGTGCAGTAACAACATGTACAGATTGCAGTCTGGTGATCTATGCACAAGTATGTCTGCATATGAATGGGGCCCTCTTTAACTGGATTTATACAACTTGTGTTCGGTCCAAAGTCCAGAGAGTAACTCTGTGCGGTGAGGAACAAATAAACACATGATGGAGTGAGACTGCCATCTAGTGTTGCTGTGGAAATCTCCATCTATTTAATGCTGCAGTCGGTAACTTTGAGCAAATATGATAAAAGCGTATTTTTAGAAGACTATATTCACTATATCCTCCTGGCAGTAGTGCATGAGACAGATAATCTGTGAAAAAAAACTATCATGTTCCTCTGCGTCCTCCGGTGCTCCTGATGGCATTTACAAGTTTCTACTGCGTCCAAAACAAAAAAACAAAACCAATCACAGCCGAGCAGTCTCTGGGCAGCTGGCGAACTCCGACCAAAGGTTCAAACTAGGCAGTGCTGATCAAATATGAATCAATATTCTGTAATGCCTATTTCTCTCGTCAAATGTTTTCATAAACATATTTTTGACTGTCTTATCAAAATAGCTGTTTTTCGGCTGGACCGCAGAGGGTCAGAAAAAGTCTGTCACTGGACTGACTGAGTGATGAAGTTACGCAATTCGGTCAGTGGAATGTTGGAGTTTCCTCATTGGCCGTTGCTCTTTCAAAAGGAAAAGGCAGGAACAGTCCTTTATGCAAATGAGCTCATCCAGCACGACGCTCCGGCTCAAAAAACTTGGACCAAGCTGTCAAACTAGGCGATCTAGTTCTAAAATTAAACAAGATTCAGCCGTGGCATTGCCTATTTGTTGCTTACATTTTTTTTAAGATATAGATTATGGTGGATTGTTTAGACTCAAATAAAAGAAAGTTTACAATCAGTCCGTCAAGCCACCAATCAGTTGCATTCAACGATAGAATACGTTCCGCTTGAACAGCCAGTTGAGTGGAGCAGCGCGTCCCCAAGTGTCCTCGCCGGATCTGGTGGACATGCACCGCTGGATTTAACATTACAGACATGACCACTGACCATTTGTGTAACAATTTAGCCACAAATTCACTGACTGACCATACACGGTCCAGCCATACACTCGGTTTTGACCGAGTTTTTTTTTTAGCATATTTGCTCAAAGTTGCCAACTGCAGCTTTAATGTCAACTTTAAAATTCAACTCAAATACCAGAATGAATAAGTAATATACAGACTATATATGGTACAATCTATGTAGGATATCATGTGAGAAAATAACAAGTCCCTTCTTGACCAGTTGACAAAAACAGTCTCACCTCCAGGTCCATTTAGTAGCTGTGCTGTAGTTTTCAGTCACACGACAGGATCTTCATCTGCTGATCGCGTCTGCTCAGTTGTCATGGAGTTGTAGATTCAGAAAAAACAATGGCACAGAGATTACTGATTAAGAGCGTGTGTTGTGATCGGAAGCTACTAAAATAAATGTTATGTCCACGTAGAGGGTCATGTTTTGTTTTTTTCTTCAACATTCCCATGTTTAAAAGAATTCATGTCTCAAACTGAGACATTGCTGGTAGAAAGACTGCCAAATGTACAATTGCATCATATTCATGTACACATATTTTATAAATACCGTGTGGAACATTATATGAGATTATCTGACAAAGATGCCAATATATGTATTTCTGTTTCTCTGTAGAAAGATTCAAGATTTTTGCCCCGGGAACTTGGCTGCAATGCCGGATTAAAACCAGTTTAGGAGGCAGCAGAGGATCTTAAACAGACAGTTGTTATTAAGATTGGCCGCCCATACTCCAGAGTGACACAGGAAGAAATGAAACTTCCTCCAGCAGCCGTTGGAAGATTTAATAAAGTATCAAGAGTTTAAAAAATAAATATGTCAGGAGAATTTGAAGCTGCACTTTGACGGGCAAATTGATACGACGCGTGGCAATAGGAAGTAAACAAACCGGGATTTAGGTGGGAAAGTGAATTTCTGTGAGCAAAAACCAGAACACTGCAAATGTCAAATCCATTTATTCATGCAAATCATAAGTAAACAAAAATAATCAGCAGGAATCACAGGTGCCTTCAGTTTTGAATATCTACGTCCATTACACCTGATTTTACACACAATTTACTGCACGAAGACAAATGCTAGAAATACATAAAGTGCAAATTTACTTAAAAAAAGAAAGAAAAAACAAGTCCGACAATCAAAGATGATCATTTAATGTAAATATAGCTCACATAATATTCTAATATTCATTTTAATACTTACACATGGAATAAACTACAGCTGCTCTGTTAAAACAGCCACAACAGTGTGAAGCATCTGATCTACGCTGGATGAAACCACATTAGCAACGCTGCAAGTTTACACCATACTACATGTAGTCTACGCACATGTAAACATCCTTCAGTGCACGTGAACGCCTTTGCATGTGCGTTTTCCCTCATTATACTCTAAGAAGGACGTCATCAGTCTTTGTTTCCTCTCCCACTAACAGCCCAGTCCGCTCATGGACCCGATCCGATCCAGTTTCAGCCCAAAGCATCCTCGGTTCCATCCCCTCCGTGACCGGTCCGGCTCTGCTCGTTTCTGATTGGCCATGGCCCCCTTCAGCAGGCGCAGCCAGGGCGTCTCAGCCTGCGTTTGTGCGTCAGCCCATTTGGGGTACTCGGCCGGCGCTTTGACCCCCGAGGAGGAGGTGGACTGCTCCTCTGGTTGGCTGTTCAACAGGTTCTCCAGGTCGTCCAGGGTCAAAAGGTCATTGTAGCGTTCCAGAAACTGCTCCATAAACTAGAGGGGAAAAAAAAAAAAAAAGATTCAATTTAATTGTCAGGGAGTGTACGAGGGAGAATAATTCAATCAGTGATACATTTCATTACTCGCTCCCTCTTATTCTTTCCTTCCTGCTCTCCCTCCCCTCCTTCTGTACTATTCTCTTGTATCCGTCATCCACTCTGAATTCTCCTCAATTCACTCTTTTCTTCCTTTGCCATCCTCCCGGCTCCCCCCCCCTCCTCTTCCTCTTCCTCCCCTTCACCTCCCTCCCTCCCTCCATCCCTCCATACCTGCACAGCATCAGGAGGAGGGTGCAGAGCGCGAGCCTCCGTGATCTCCAGAGGTGTCAGGAGGAGCAGAGTGGCACAAAGCAGCACAGGACACAGCATGGCAGCAGAGATGACGGACAGGAAAAACTGGAGCAGGACTGATAATACACTGGCTGCAAAGATACCATAAAGAAATTCATGATTATTACTTACACAAAAATATACACACTGTATATATAAAATTAATATATATAAAAGTATATAGTAAATGATGGAAGTGGTCTTTGCAGACACGCTTCACAACAATTTAAAAAAATATATATATATATATATATTTCTATATTTAACAGGGACCATACAGATAAACATCGTTACGTACAGATGAGCAATGCAACAGATGTAATGTATATAGGGCGTCTAGCAGGAACTAATTTGCAGCTTTTAAATCTAGATTAAAGCAGCCAAACAAATGAGTCGATCAAACAGAATCAGGATACATTTATTACAATTATTTCCTCATCTCAACAGGAATACTTTCTGCCACATTTAATAGTTCTCAATTTAAGTTTCAAAAAGTACTAGTTAGGTGGTATCCCTTGAATTAATTAAGAGGGTTTTTATCATTTCTATGGTAACCTTGAGAATAATTGCCAACTATTTTGATAATTAATCGGTTTGAGGAATTTTTTCCAGATAAAAAAAAAGTAAAAATTCTCTGATTCCAGCTAAATGTGAATATTTTTTGGTTTCTTTACTCCTCTATGACAGTAAACTGAATATCTTTGAGTTGTGGACAAAACAAGACATTTGTGGACGTCGTCTTAGGCTTTGGGAAACACTGATTAACATTTTTCTGACATTTTATAGACCAAATAGCTAATCGATTAATGGAGAAAATAATCTGCAGATTAATCGACAATGAAAATAATCACTAGTTGCAGCCAAAAATGTATAAAAGATCTTATTAAAATGACATTATTTTTGCTGGAAAACAAATCTACCTACAGGTACAAATAAAGTCACCTGAACCTGATTAAAACCTATGTATTTTCTTACTTTATAATTATACCTAAGGTTGCTTTCAAGTTGAATTGTGGAAATGCATTTTCTACAAAATGTGGTTTGCTATAAAAAAACAAACATTGAACTGTAATGCACAATAACTATAAAATAAAGAGAATTCAATTTTTTAATTATATCTAACCATTTAGGAAGAAAGTGTGGACGTGCTCACCTGTTTGGTTTCTCTCGGAGCTCTGGATGTCTTCTTCTGCTCTCACAGACTCTTCTTCATGTCCTTGGCTCTCTGGTTCTCGGTCTATCGGCTACCTCTCACTTGTTGGCACCTGCAGGGAGCATCACTATCTCACTCGGCTGACTCCTCCTACTCCTTGCTCTGTGATGGAATTGAAAAGGAGGATTTTTTTTTCTTCCTCTTGCGTCCGTCCTCTTGGCAGAAGCTGAATGTTGGGGCATCAGCTGGGATGCTGCAGAGGTTTTGTAGAGCTGGAGACGACACCCCCGCTTCCCCCTCCCACCCCATCTCCTTTTTTCTTTGGAGTGATGTCATAGCCTTGGAGAGAGTGATTGTCATTGCCAAGGTGATTGTGTGTACTCTGTGAGCCAAACTGTGCTGCACAAAGCAAGGTCAGAGGGCAACAGCCAGCTAATGCCTCATCAATGAGACCGCTGAGTTATGAACTAGCTGGTAAAATTCACCTGTTTTATGTCACGACGTAATCTGAATTATACATTTTCCGTGTTGTAACAATGCCCCTCATGCATATGAGCTTCTCTCTCTCTCCCTTTGTCTCCGGGGTCTTTCTCAGCATGCACTGACCTCCCTTCTCTGTTGGGTAAGTTACAGTCTGTCAGTGCCATCTGCTCCCTGTACCCCCCGCTGCGAAATTACAACACTAGGAGCTCGAACACACCGACCTCAAAGTTCAGCAGCCTCTGATTATTTCAAGTAAATAAACCCCCAGCAGTTACAAATGTACGTCAAGATACTGGGCATGCAATCAGTTCCTCTCAATTAAAGCAGCTTCTGTGAGCAAATTGTGTTTTGTTTTCATACCTGCACAAACAAGCAGCTTTGTAAAGCACTAAATAAAGTTAGAAACAGGGCAAATTTACTCATGTGTTCGCTCTCAGCACCCACTGAATACATTTAACTCAAATTTGTCCTCAGATAAAACATAAGTGCTGCTGCAATCACACCGCTAGCCTGTTGTCGGCAAGTGTCTTTACATAACATATCAATCACATACAGAAATGCACCCCTCTCATCTTTTCGGAGAGGACAACGTGTGGGAGAGGGAGTAGGCGAAAGAGAGGAGAGAGATTAGCGATGAGGGGAGGGGAGGAGGGTTAAACTACCGTGCGTGTGATGTCAGTGAAGAGAGAAGCGCTGCAAGAGGAAAAGTAGGAGAGTAGGAGGAGGTGGAGGAGGAGGATGGGAGGGAGAAAAGCAGCAGGCAGAGAGCGGAGGGAGACCTACAAAAGAGATTGATTACAGGAGAACGAGGCAACGGCAAAATGTGTCAGACAGAACAAGAGGGGAAACATGATTGTAAATAAACAACATGCAACAGAGATAAAGTGTTTCTCGTCTGATAAAGACTGAAATCTCATATGAGAGAACATGCTTTAAGAAAATTGAGGAAAATGAAGTGGAGGAGCATGTGGGGTAGTAACACTGTCTGGGCAAGCTGTGACAAGCCATTAAACACCGCTGTCCAAACACATAATACAAGCAGACATTCAAAGCTGCTTGTAATGATGGTATAAATTTACTTGACATAACCCAGCGGACACCCAGCCCTTCACACATTGCTGAGTGTCAGAGCTCTGGAGGCTTCTTCGGCGTGCAGAGCCGGTGAGTGACGCAGCTTGAAATGAGACGGACAGCCGTAGAGTTCTTATCAAAACCAGAACCAGGTTTATTAAAAGACGTCTTGATTCTTTATCATTATACATTATTAGACTACTTTAAAGGATCAATATCTTTAAAAAAATATACAAAAAGATTAAAAAGTAAAAAGATTAAAAAGTAAAAATGCAGAGCATCATTTCAGATAAAAGATTAAAAGGAAGAGACACAGAAATAAGACAAAACAACAGAAGACAGATCAGTTTCTGAGGCGAGCTCGTCGGGATGTGCGGGCGATGGGTGTCGTCACTTTAGGGGTCTCACTCTCCGCCATTACAGCATCTGGTGAAAAAATAAATGTAGATTAAATGTAGGACAAGTCGTGGGTTGCTGTCCTAGACTAGTCGTGGACTAATGACCACTGCATGGTACGGCTCGGCTCAAATCGTTTTTGGTACTTTTCTTGATTTTGTTTTCGACAGCAGATAATACCTGTTCAATGTAGGCGTGATTCTTGGCTGAACATCATAGCGATGCCGCGTGAAACTGCCGTGACATCCTCTTCAATGCAACACAAACGGTGTGCTCTCTCGCTAGATCGTTTCATCGGCAACCAAACAGAGGAACGTCTGTACTTTGTCAACTGACCACAGCGTGGTTTTGCGGGCTGCCATTTAAAAAAAAAAAAAAAAATCTGGGTCGAGTGAATAAAAAAAAAAAAAGCGGTTGCTACTGACGGTAGCTTGTTTATTTAAAAATGGTGGGTTTGTGCAGGATGTCCCGTGTCGCGCAAGTGACGTTTCTCTCTGACCAATCAGTGGTCTGCAGTGTTTTAACTCTACCTTCCAGTATCTGCTCAGCTCCCTTGGAACCTGGTCGTTTCTAGAAGGTAACCCGCAAGTTGGGGAAACTCTCACGAGATGGATAAGGTTGATTGATCTCGATTAGTTAAGACAAAGAATATAGAAGCAAAGAGACGAAACTCCGGTGTGTTTTTGACAAAAGCCGCTGCCACCATTTTGGACTGAAAACCCCAATTATATCTAGAATATTTTATTGTTCAACAGAGGCCATAGAGGCCATTTCGGTAGAATATGACAATAGAATAGAAATAATTTTTATTTTTTTTAATTCAACCAGGGTTGTGCTAAAAAAACAGTACCAGGTGTTATCGACAACTTCTGTAAATGAAAAAACGAAAAAAGGAACGGTTCTAATTGAGTCAAGCCGTGCCTTACATACAGTGGAAATGAGACATCAAACAAAAAGAAAAAAAAAGCTCAGGAATGTTTCAAGTGTTCAGTCGGAGCTGACACAGGATCTCAGTGAATCATGAAAATGTAATTTGGAGAGTACACAAAGAAAATTGTACTCCGTATAAACACTATTCAAAAAGCCATGTTCTCGCCACCTTATCTACATTTTCATGCTGACATTATCTTGATTTGTAACTTGTAGATAGATTTCAAGTTGTTTTCTATCAAACCCATTAGAGATATCCCCGGATCTTGGATTAGTTCTGCTGCAATGCACAGCTCACTTTTAAGAGCAACAGTCCTAAATCCTCTTAGACAGACGCCTAGTGAGGCTCAGCCGAGCGATCCAAACACTCTGAACTTTGTTGTATTGATCCAAAGTATATTACAGACTTGTGCCAAAACACTGAAGTCAATTCTGTACATAATACCAACAGCTGAAACGAATAGTCGACTAGTTGAGGAAAGAAATCAGAAAAGGTAATTGGCACCTATTTTGATAATCAATTAATTGTTTTGTGATTTTCAGATAAAAAAATACTAACATTGCCCTCGTTGTTCCAGCTTCTAAAATGTGAGTATATGTTGCTTGTCTTTGTCTTGTGTGATAACTAACTGAATATCTTTGGGTTTTGGACAGTTGGTCAGACAAAACAAGCTATTTGAAGGCATCACTTATTTTCTGAAATCTTATTGGCCAAACAATTAAGCAATGTATCATCATTTTAATAAATAATAATGGGTAGTCGCCCTAAATAAATGTAATTTTATATTTCAAAGAAAATATGTTGCTTAGGAGACAAATGAAGGAAAACCGTGTTAAACTCCAAACATGAACTGATCAATTGTAAAAATGTAATTTGATAAGCAGAAGAATCCTTGTAAAGTGTTGAATTAATAAAGTGGCTGCACTTACCCTCTTCATCCTCCTCTTCATCACTGCTGAAGGTGATCACAGGTTTCTTGGACTTGCGAGATTTCTGAGGCGTCACAAAACTGTCATCGCCGTGGCCAGAAACTGATGCCTTTGCTTGACCTGTAACAAAAACAGAAACATTTAGTTTTTTCTGCACGCACATTCGCACACAGCAGGACCCTTGAAAGTGAAATCCTGACCTCTCTTTGTCCTCGTACGGCCTCTGGCGGGCAGAGGTGTGCGCATGACTGTCTTCTCAGAGGATCCTCCTTCTTTTGGGTTCTCCTCATCCATCTCAGGACTTTCCACATTCTCCAGCCCCCGTGTGTGAACTGCAGTCAGCCGCTTCTCAAACTCATCTACCTGGGCCTGGAGAAACAAAGTCACCATCAGTAAACACAACGATTACATCAATATTAAAAGATAACATTGGTAACACAAATCGATCTTTCGGAGGTAGTAGCGGGCTCAGTTTCAAAGCTAGAGTGAAGATACTTTAGACTCTAGATGAAACTAGAAAACCTAAGGGATCCAAACCATGTCATACTAGCTTGTCACGTGGGAGGCTGAATAACGCTCCAAAACTTTTTTTTTTGGTGAGGAAAAACTGTCATTGGCCATTTTCAAAGGGGTCCCTTGACATCTGACCTCAAGATATGTGAATGAAAATGGGTTCTATGGGTACCCACGAGTCTCCCCTTTACAGACATGCCCACTTTATGATAATCACATGCAGTTTGGGGCAAGTCATAGTCAAGTCAGCACACTGACAGCTGTTGTTGCCTGTTGGGCTGCAGTTTGCCATATTATGATTTGAGCATATTTTTTATGCTAAATGCAGTACCTGTGAGGGTTTCTGGACAATATTTGTAATTGTTTTGTGTTGGTAATTGATTTCCAATAATAAATATATACGTATATTTGCATAAAGCAAGTATATTTGCCCACTCCCATGTTGATAAGAGTATTAAATACTTGACAAAACTCCCTTTAGGTACATTTTGAACAGATTAAAAATGTGTAATTAATCACAATTAACTATGGAAAATCATGCGATTAAATATTTTAGTCGATTGACAGCCCTAGTTTATATATGTTTTACAATTTCGTAAAGGTTTACAAATAATTTCTTAATCAACAAATACTTATAATATAGTATATAAAATATTATGTGTGCAACAATAAACTGTTAAAATAACAACATTAGTAATAATTTGTTAACATGAATTATAGTTTCATGGTTTGTTAACGGAAAAATAACTATTAACTACATTTTAATTGACTATCAATTTACCATTTCTAAATGATGGTTATTATAAAATGTTACCAAAACATCTACTTGGAAATAGAAATGTATGTAGCACCTTGAACTGGACTTTGGCCCCGCGGCGGAGCTTGGCGGTGATGGAGAGCAGAGGCTGGTAGACTCCAAGCTCGGTTAACTTGTCGCTGTAACACTCCCAGCATTCCTGCAGCCTCTTGAATCCGCGCTCACACATGGACAGCAGAGACAGAGACATGGCCAAGTCACACCACTGACGCTCCGTCCTGAGAAAGAATGACAGTCATAAGAATTGGAGACTAAACCTGATTAGAAACTATGTGAAATGCATAGAAATCCTAGATCCTCAACATAAAAACTCATTACTCATGGATATGGCTTTGCCCTGGCATTTGGACCAAATCTCATTTTCCAGGAATCTCTTAAATCTAAATTCACTTTGCCATTGTGTAATATAAAATGTCCTTCCTTTGAGCTCGGAGTATGGATGAAGCATGAGTCAGAGGCAGACTGAAGCCCGGCCAATTGTTCCGTCTACATTCCTCAACTATATGGGAAGACAGTTTACAAAACTAAATGAGCGAATGAGATGTCAGAGTGAAGGCGAGGTAAGTTTATTTGTATAGCACCTTTCAACAACGCAAATCAAAGTGCTTTTTGCTTAAAAGGAATAAAACAAAATCCAATAGAAAATAAAAATCAGCTGAAATAGAGTCAAAGAGTAGAATAAAAACTACAGTGCCATACGAGACATGAATAAATAGTCCCCAAGTTTTGAACTTAATGAAATTCGGAGGCAAACAAACGCTTTATGTCCCGATTTCAAAAGAACAGAGTTGAAACAGATCTCATGTTGGGAGTTTGTTCAAGGTTCATAACTGAACGCTGCTTCTCGACGTTTAGTTTCGATTCCGGGGACAGCCAGCAGACCTGGTCTGGACGGTTCATAACGGGGCAGCAGATCAGAAATATATGGTAAATGCACTGCATTAATATAGCACCTTTCTGCCTTATCGGACAAAGTGCTCTACAATTTGCCTCTCATTCACCCATTCTCACAAACATTGATACACTGATGGTGGTGGAGCTGCCGTGTACTGTAAGGTGCCATGCAAGGCGATTTCTGGCCTGCAGCTTGGCATGAGGAACTCAACAACTAATCGACTAATTGTTGCAGCTCAAATAATTAGCATATGATTTTTTAGTTATGGCCAAAATCTAGATTTGTGAGGTCACAGTGACCTTTGACCACCATAATCTAAATCAGTTCATCCTCGCGTCCAGGTGGATGTTTGTGCCAAATTTGAGGAAATTCCTTCCAGGCGTTCCTGAGATGTCACGTTCACAAGAATGGGATGGACAGACGGACAGCCTGAAAACATAACTCCTCTGGCCACGTCTGTCGCCGGCGCAGAGGCATAAAATTGATGACCAGATGTTTAATAAAAGCTCATTTCAGTGTTAGAAGCAGTTTAAAGTTTTTTCGTGACAGGCCTGAAGACGGACTGTGTGTGACAAGGAAATATAATGAATTTGCAGAATTACTTGAGTGCATCTTGTTGATGCTACTACTCATCAAAACAGGAATATGTAAGGTGCGTTGGTGGGGGCGCTGTACGAGGCGGCGGGGCCGTGACCAACATGAGAATGAAGAGGCACATTGGGCAAAGAAGAAGTGGGGCCAGAACCCTGTCCATCATTTCTGAGTCCGTCTCGCTTTAATTGTCGATTCTCTTTTTGCGCACTGAAAACACCCACTAATTACCCAGCAGCCACCCCTGCATCTCGCACAAAATAAATACTGCAGGGCAGACTCAGAAATGAGCAGAGAAATATGGCTGCACCTGATGATTTCTTTTTTTGACAATTATGTTTTTCGACTAGTCAGTCAATTAATGTAATGACTAATTTATGGATTATTCTAAATATTATTTTTTTAAATTCCTGATTAATATAACAATTTACCCAAAATAAATATCAAAATATCACCCTACAGGGAAACGAAGGAAAACAATCCCATAAAAGATGCAGGTGAGAGGTGTGAAGAGGAGAAAGAAGGTGGAGATTTACTCACTTGGCAGTCCTAAAGCGCTGACATAGTTTCTCTACTAGAGACTCGGTCTGTCTTTCCTTGGTGATGTAGGAGAACAGCTGTCTGAAAAGACACAGACACACAATACAGCATCTAAACAAAAACTCTCAAAATAGCAAAGCTGTCAGCTTTCCTCTCGAAAGCCTCTTAAACAAGTCACGATTTTTCCCGGGCCTGCTGAGTCCTGCTCAGTATGGACAAATCCTCAGTGGACCGAGGCAGCAGAAAGAGACTAGACACTGAAAAGTGGGGCAACTCACTTCATGATGGTGTTGAAGTCCTCCGAGGTCATACCTCTCTCTGGGTCAGACAGGCGACTGATGATATCTGGGAGCAGGTTGTAGATTGCATTGTCCTGACGGGTGACACCAAGAGTTAAAAACCCTCCCAATTATTCAGGGTCCATTAAGGGGATCTGGATGTGTGTGCACGTGTGTGTCTGCGTGTGTACCTTGGTGGCCAGCTCATTGAAGAAGTTCAGGGCCAGGCTGGTAATATGAGGCTCAGGGTCAATTAGCAGCACAGCCACCTCGCTGACTTGACCTTTAACCTTCAGCACATCCTTAAGCACCAGCTGAGTAAGAACTGTCACAGCTGTCTGCCGTACTGAAGGAACCTCGTCACTGAGTCTGGAGGAGAAGAAGATGTGAAATCCCCGGCTCATTAATTTTTCTACCTCTATTGTTTCAGTCAGCTTCTAAATATGAGTGATAGCATCCTATCCTTGACTTTGGCCAATCAGAGACATCAGGTCATTTCAGAGAGAGAGAGAGCGTTCCTATTGGCTGATAATTCAACGGAGGCAGCTGTCAATCACTTGCGGGCTTCGATCAAGCGGTCAAACTAGGCAGCGCTGATCAAATATGAATCGCACTACAAGATGTTTCTGAAAACATTTGAGGGAAGAAATAGACATTACAGTAACAGAATACTGATTCATATTTGATCAACGCTGCCTAGTTTGACCGCTTGATCAGAGTTTGTGAGTGATTGACAGCTGCTCAGAGACGGCAGCTGGACAGCAGGCTCCAGCTCGGCTCTGATTGGTTGTTTTCCTCCTTTCTGTGAAATCTCGCAGATGCCATTAGGAGCACCGGAGGACAGAGACGCACATGATTTTTTTTCCGATTACTTGTCTCATGCACTACTGTCAAGATATAGTGACTATAATAATAATAATAATAAATAACTATTAACTAACTTTTTTTAATCATATTTGCTTCATTTCTACCCACTGCAGCTTTAAGTGACATTTGGTGGCACTGGAGGAAAAGTCAAGGGATTATCAAAGTCAGGACGTGTCAACCTCTGGGCACAATGAATGTCTGTACAAAATGGCAAAATATTTAATCGTTGTTGAGATATTTCAGTTTGGACCAACATTGCCAGTTTAGAGCCACAATGCTAGCGTAACTAAAAACATGGGCGGAAGTAAAAAAAAAAAAAAAAATTACGCCACCTGTGCATATGTTATTTCCCAGTCCTAGTCAATTAAGCGCTATGTTAAGACTGGGTTATTAGGCAGAACGTTAGTGAAACCAAACAACTGTCACAGCCTCGGCTGAACACAATGGGATTGGACAGGCTGTGGCAGAGCAATCTGATAGCTTTCTGAGACCAATTTACATTTACCCTCACCCAAAACCACAGAACAAAAGAAACTCATTAACCATTTCTCATTTATGCCAGAGAGCGGGACTCCTGGCAGAGGATCACACACATGTACATGGCACTTCCACAAGCCAATGCAGGAGCTTGCAACAGCAACAAAACGGGGTAATTAATTCTTAAAACGCTTATCAGGAGGCTCCAGGGCAGCAGCCTAGAGAACGGTGGAGGTGTTGGTGTGCGGGAGACAATTAGGGAACGCTGTGAAATACTTATCAGGTAGAAAACACAAGGAGGGCAATGAGCATTATGAAAGAACAGAATGTTTTACATGTCCAAAACAAGTCAATGTGAACCATTATCAACCATTATAATTAAAACCACACTTCATCAAACAGAGAAAGTGCAGCTTCTAAGTTGGCTATAAGGAAACAGACAGAAACCATTAAGTGTTTTTAAAATGAAAGCGTACCTACATGCGTAAACCCTTGTAGAACCTTTGACTCAACCCAAAATTATTCCCTTTTGCTCATCCAACCGCTCTGTATAATTACAACACACTAGTCATTGGTTCTAGTCACAATCCGCAACACACTAGTAATTAAGCTGTTCGTTGTCTAAGAGTACCCCTTGTCTGAGGCGGTCAAGGGCTCCACCCCAGTTCACTTGTGGGGGTGGGTTTATCTACTGGCCACGAAGCGCTGGCCGGTTCCCATGGCGACCGCAGAGGTCAGGATACAAAGCAGATATCAGTGGAGTTTTCGAACATAGATCATCTCAAAGTTTCTCCCGTCAAAAAGTCGTGATGGAAAGAGTAAACTTTTCCCATCATCTGGTTCAGTGGAGCATTGTGACAGCAGCAACACTTCAGTGGCTGAGGGGAACAACACACTGAGACGTGGTGGCGGTGGGATCCGGATGAAGACGGCTCAAGTGTACAAGCTGAGGGGGGATGTTGGCTGAGATGAAACGTCATTTACAGTACACCCACTCAGCTGAGCCATAAGGCATAGGTTAGCCTTATAATGTTGGGTGGAAGAAACTAGACAAATCTACGGATATTGTGATAATGTGCATCTAATACGAAGAGAGTCGATTAGTGTGGCGGTGACGACGAGCATGAGCTCCTACGGTGACAAATTAATTTTATATCACTGGGTCGACTATCTGCCTTCTTTTCTGGGTTTTCAAATTCAAACGCCCACTCAGCCGTTAACAAAAAGCAGTGACGTAGGTAACCAAAGTAAGCTAACACATAAGGTTTTGAATAATGTGAATGCTAGCACCAGCTGAGTCGAAGTAAGCTGTGCTAAGTTTGGAAATAACTGATAAGGGTAGTTTTGATTTTCTGAAGTGGGGTTTATGTATACTCCTGTGTTCTGCGAGGTAAAACAACTGTTTTTTTCAATGGAGTCTGGTCTGGTGGCTTTGAAGAGACCAATATAACGTCGGAAAGGGCTGTCTGACGGCGAGGAAAAGCAGTGAAAATGTTCTAAATATAGTGTACACTTAAGCTGATATTGATTTTTTGGGTGGCTAGAATACGTTTTTCTGCTGCTCCCCTCAACAGCCACTTTACCTTGCCGTCAGACTGCTCTTTCCGACGGGTAACTGAAGCAATTATATCGCTGTCTTCAAAGCCACCAAACCGGAATCCATTGACAAAAACAGTCATTTTACTAAGTTTGTTTGCGACTTTCAGATCTGAACTAACGTGACAAGTTAAAGCAGGTAATACTATGGATAAGGATATATGTATACATATATGTCATCATGCAGAAATCTACGTCAGGTCACATGGGAAGGCCTTGATGGGAAAATAGCATTTTGACGCTAAAACAAAATTTGTATGTTCTGATTTGAATACATTACGAACACCACTGTGAAACTACAGACTGATATAAAAACCAAAAAAAAACAAATAAATAATTAAATTCGTCATTACATTACCTGGCATAGAGATTCTGTGTCCAGGGCTCCAAAATGTTTGGAAAACGGACGGTGAGATCTCCCAGGGCTATTATGGCATTTGCCCTGACCACAGGAAGAGCGGAGCGCTCCAGCACCGTAAACATGAGACGGATGTTTTCTTCACACACCGATGGGCTGACATAAGAGATAAAGAAATCACAGCATTAAAAGGTATCCCAATAATTCAGGTCAGTATGTACGCCTGCAACAAACTAATATTTTCATTACTCTGCAGGTTAGTTTCCCAATTAACTAATCATTTCAGCTCTACATATACACTTAGTTGCCAAGTTTATTAGGTATACCTAACTAAAATAAATGCAGTCTAATACAACAGTCCTGCAATAAATCCTACTTTCATGAAGGTTATAATGTTCATGTGAGCTGTATGGCCTTGTATAGAGAGGTGTTTGCTATTTAGTCTAACCTCATTGATATAAATATAAAGAACAAGCAAATAGGCAATATGTTTTTACCTTATCATCATGTACTGAGAGAGCGCCAGACTGGCAGCAGTGGTGAGCTGTGGGTGGGAATAGCGTCCTGGAGAGCTGCAGACTCTAACCAGCAGGGGAAGGAATGAACACAGCAGGTTCTCCTCTAAACAGACAGAGAGAGGACGGTGGGGAGAAGATGTTTAATAAATGAAAACACTGTATTATCAAAATCTATGTGCTGAACTGAACATACAGGATGAAGAATGAAGAGTGGGGTTTATTGGTTTTCATTACCAGCCAGTAATTCAGTCTCGCAGATCTTTCTGATGAGTTCAGCCTCCGTATCTTCTGCAGAGGCACCCATCAGCCCCAGCTCCTCCTCCATGGCGCTCTCATTGGCCGCTTGCTGTTGGAAACACAGAAAAGCTTTACAAAACAGCCACTTCTCCATCTCAACATATTCCTAGAAATCATCATGGCAGCTTTCTGACTTATAGCACACTCTACTGATGGTGCAGTCAGTCAACCGAATTTTGCTTCCCATTAATTTCTAGGTGCCTTTCACTGACAAATTTCAGTCTGACGCAGTGGGAAAACTCCAGGTCTGACAAGTGAAGCCAATGCAGAAGTGCCTTAAACTTGTATTCTTTCTAACAGCCAGCAGGGGGCGACTCCTCTGGTTGCAAAAAGAAGTCTGATTGTATAGAAGTCTATGAGAAAATGAGCCTACTTCTCACTTGATTTATTACCTCAGTAAACATTGAAAACATGAGTTTATGGTCTCAATCACTAGTTTCAAGTCTTCTTCAATACAGCATGATGTTCATTTAGTAAATTATGGTCCCATTTAGAGTCAAATAGACCATAAAGCAGGGGATGCTTTAGGACGTGGCTAGCTTGTGATTGACAGGTCGCTACCACGGCGTTGTCCGGTCTGGGTGTTGTCCGTGTTTTCGTCTTACAACTTTAACAGCGTGTTTTCAGTTCATGAAAGTTAAATTCTATTGAAAGCTAATTCTGGTCGCCTGAAACGTCTTATTCAGCGTACGGATGTACTTGGCTCCACACGCTCGTGTCACTTCTGGTTGACGTCAAGGTGACTACGTCCACTTCCTATATACAGTCTCTATGGTTTGACTGCAGTCTTAAAGTGACACTGAATAATGATAATCTTTTTAGTATAAAACACTGCCAATAGACTTGTTTTCACAGGAGAAAGAAAGGTATCAAAACATCCATGGAAACTCTTCACTCATGCTGCATTTTGCATGGATAATCACTAAAAACCTCTCGTCCTGTTGGGTATACCATGTAGCAGTGACAGAGCTTCTATGCCTATTTGTCCCTCTGGTTATTCTGAGAGAAAAAGGTGAAAAATAAATGACAAAAATGCAAAACTTCTCATGCTAATTAAGGAGACATTTAATTTCCTGTTCCCTGATGAGCTGCACAATTATGAGCCGTCACTCATTTGACTGTGCCACTAAAATTCATCTCATCAAGCCATCCTGCTGAGACTGTCAAAATGATATTCACTCGGGGGGGTTGTTTTGACTTCATTGTAACATTTTAATATCTGCGGAAGTACTTAGTAACTACGGTATCAATGGAAATAGGGCTGCAACTAATGATTATTTTCTTGATTATATAATTAATTATATGATATATAATTAACGTTTTTTAGGGCTGCGCCCTCTTAGTTGATTCGTTTTATTACTAGATTTTTTTGTTCTTTGTATACTTTTTTTCATGCTGAATGACTTATTTCCAAGAAACTTATCAGCACGTCTCTGGTAAACAAGATTTAAAGTGGTGCTTTTGTGTGATTCTTTATGGAGAAACTCAGTTTTACAGATTTGTCGATTAATCAACTAACTGATTAGCTGACAAAATCCTATTAGTCGACTAAGAACTTCTTTGGTCAAGGACAGCCCTATTGGTTTCGTCTATAAAATGCCATAAAATAGTGACAAGTGGCCATCAAAATTCTCCAGATCCCAAGGTGAACATTTTTTTGTCCAGTCAACAGATTCAATCAACAATAATAGAAAACAAAGAAAAGCAGCAAATCCTCACATTTGAGGGGCTGGAACCATCAGTTGTTTTTGCTAGAAAAATGACTCAAACCGTTAATCTATTATCAAAATAGCTCTCAATTAATCAATTAATAGTTTTAGCGCCCCACGGAATGGCATCTAATTGCATAATGCTTGACATTCACACACCCTTTCTGAATTGATCACATTCACCTTTACATTGACCTACACACACAGCTGTTTATTTTGTAATTTACTAAACACACTCAAGTGACATACAACAAAAAATAAAATTACTTACAATCTGAATTACTTCAATTCAAGGGCATTGTACTGAATTGCTCTATATACCTGTATAAGTATTATATACACCCTCATTACCTTAGCTTTGCTGGATGGGCCCTTTTCCTTCTCCTCTCTCTCCTCCGTCTCGCCTCTCCTCCTCCGCAGCTCAGCGCTCACACTGCGCTCAAGGTGAGACACCTGCCAGAAAGCCACGCAGCCACACAGAGCCAACAGCTGGGCCAGACACACACAGTTCACTGCAGGAGACAGACACATGGACACAATGTGATTAAGAGTATGTTGGACAGGTTACACTGTGTCACTGTAGACAGAGACATAATGGGACTCACCTTGTTCACCTTGCTCACTGGACTCTTGAGATCCTTCTTGCGTTTGGACAGCATCCTTGTTGAGTTCGCCACCTTCTGCAATCTGATCTAGTAAGAGGCGAGCGCTGCGCTGGAGCAGCCGGGAGCACAGTTGGTCAGGGGATTCAGACAGGAAGTAGAGGAGACGGACAGCCTGCTCCATGAAGCTGTGCCAGTAAGGGTCTTCCATCACCACACCTGGAGCAGTCAGAGGAAGAAACCAGCGTGAAGCAGTGAAGGCTAAGATTAATATTTTTCTCAACAAAGGGCTTGTCTGCATTTACCTTCAGCGATGGCCTGAGTGAGGCAGGTGAAGAGCTGATGGTCCTGTGGCAGTCTGAATGGAGCACCTTTTGATTGCTGGTGGAAATAATGCAGCACATGATGTTAACAGCGTGTTGAAGCCCTCGACAAGTTCATAGGCAAAATATCTACCACAAGACAAGACAGTTCTTCCTGCTCCAAAGAGTATAAAGCCTATTAATTAAACACTAGTATTGGATCGGTACTCGGCATTGGCAGATACCCAAAGCCCAGGTGTTGCTATTGGTATTGGAACTGAAAAAGTCGGATCAGTACATCCCTACTAATAAATCCTTATTATCTGTAGCAGACTTCTAAAACATGTCATCAGATCAAAATCATGCTTGTGAGCAATTCTAACAAATTGAGGAAAAGTCATAAAGTATGAAGCTGAGAAAACGATGTTGAGTGTTTTTAAGAGGTTAAAGAAGGCTAGAACATTATTGTTAAATCTCTACTTTTAGAAGAAAAGATTTTTAACCGCTGACTCGAGTCAATGTGGCTCTCTGGTCATCAAGAGCTGCTTAGAGGCAAATCATGATTTATGTCTTCTTACCCTGACGTGGTCCGTGATGCTGCAGATGGTGATAACTGTGTCTCTAGCCAGAAGAAAGTCTTCAGTCACTTTTTCTCCCAGAGCCACGGAACAAAGAGTGTCCAGATTACTGAGGACCACCTCCCTCTCTGCCCTGTTGGATTCACATACATAGAAAACAGACCGTTTTACAAAGAGGCGGTAAGTATAGATTTTATTTCCACAAATGATCACGTGATTATGCAAAGTGAGGTAACAACATCTCTGCCCTACATCACCCCAACAGCTGTGTGCTGGCCCTGCTAGTGCTAGGCTGCTGCCCAGATAATGTGTGTAGGAGGAAGGGTTAGCAGAAGCACATAAGATTTAATAGGTTATGAATGCTGACGGCTGAATGAAGAGAGGCAGCAGTGTGGGTGGACTGCAGAGTCTCTTAACTCGCTCGCTCTTCCCTCCAGCTGTGGCAGTCTTTGAGGTAGATTGAGGGGGAACACTAAAATATATATACAGTATATTCAGTGAAATGCACTGGCAAGGAGCCTAGTTATATGGTCGTGACTTCGATTACAATGGAGAGGAGCTGAGGCTGAGCTTGTATTCTGACTAATGAGATGATTTGCTGAATGTCAAGTAGCTGAGGCAGGACCAAAATATAAAAGTAAGTCCCTCTATGCAGTGAGGAATACCACAGATTTTACGTAATGTTTTGAAAAACTGTTCAATCAACTCAAGTTTAACACACAACTACAACAATGATTTTGATTGTATAGAAGAATAGAAGAAACAGTGTCCTGTCCATTTTAATATACAATATGAGGTTTGTTCTGAGATTCTAATCCAACTTGAGCTTTTTGCAAAGGGTATCAACGTAGGGATGCAAATGTCAAAACATTGGCTGAAACAATTCCTTGAGTAACTTGAGTATTTTGATTACCAAAAACCATCGATGCAATTTTCATAAATGGTTTTTGGTAATTGAATTACTCGAGTTAGGAATAGCCCATAAGATGTCTACCCTTTTAAAGCGATTTGAAATTACTTTTCAATTTATTTGTTTGCATTTCAGAAAATGTTTTATTTAAAACCCAGAATGTAATATGGCACTTAAATGCACTAAATGGGATTAGTTTTGACAAATATTATTGTATGCAATTTAGACAATACAAATGTAGATTTTTCCAAAAAGGAAAACAATTAGTTGTCCATTTTAAGTGACCCATCTTATTTTTTCCTTTTGTATATATTGCTCCTTATTAAAGCGCATAATTTCCAGAACAGAAATTTGATCATTGGATAAAGCCAGGTTCAAAATTCTTGTTTCATTTTTCTGACATATTTTATATAGGTTTTTACTGAGGGAATTTAGGATGTCTCTTTTTATCAGTCCATAAATCCAACTGTCAACAGATATAAAAAAAAAAATCCATTTCCGCCATGTTTTTTAGGAATAAAATGTTCTATAAATCAAGCTATGAATGATATATGATCAAACCTCTCTGTAAAAACCTACAGAATATAGATAGGAATTAAACTGGAAAGTTTGGTTTATGTAAGTGCTTCTGAAGTGGAGATTTCTGACGCAGAGTTTGAGAATTTTCTTTTTGAGAAAACAGTTTTTGCCTGGAGCATCTCCTCTTAAACACAAAAATAAAAATGCATCATGCACTGTGACCATTTATTCAGCTACTCCTTATGTCACTCTACACAGTCAGAGTAGGTGGAGCTGGGTCACTTTGACCTGCTGCTTTAGAGCACAGTGGCAATCTTTACCAAAATGATCAGTCAAAGGCAAGAAAAGTTAAAATCTCTCATTTTGTAAACTCCAATGACCCTTTTCCTCATCATGGCATAAGAAGTTTGTTTCTTAGATGCATACTGTAAGTGGTCTATGTCTTACCGTGCAGCCATGCCCAGCAGTAACACTGCAGCTCGCCTGTGTAAGCCAGAAGTTTCTCGTTTGCCTGTAAACCTCTCCCACAAGACCTGCACTACAGTGGACTGGAGATTGCTGTCACTGCCAAAGAACTCCTGCACCTGAAGAAACCATCACAAACATGTTACAGCTCCCCATATGTTTTATTACAAGGTATAATATCCAAAATGCAGAAGACACAGATGTTGATTTCGTTAACGAAAACTATGACGAAATATGTTTGTCAACAACCTTTTTTTCCACTAAGACTAAGATGAGACAACACCAACGCCATTAAACACTTATGGTGATGATATCAAACATGCAATATCGAGGACGAAAAAAATAGAAGACTAAAATGTAGTTTAAAAAATATAAACTCTACCAAAATCTCTTTAGTTTCGCTGCATTATTAATCATTCAATCTGTGTTTTTTTATTAATCATTCAACCTGTGTTTTTTATCAGATAATGATAACATAAAATCTTACGTGAAATAAGTTTGACTAAAATGACAAAATTATTGATTTTTTTTTAAACTAGGTTGGCTGAAATGATCAATATTGCCTCACCTGATGACTAAAAAAAAGGATATTTGACATAGGACTAAATAGCCAATACAATTAATAGAGAAAACATTTTGGCTAGAAGTTGACTAAAATATAATGACTTTTTGGCAACTAAAACTAGACTAAAACCATGAAGGATAAAAATGACTATACGGTGACTAAAACTAATAAGCATTTTCATCTAAAACAGCTGCCAAAATTAATATTGGAAGACAGAAAGTAAATAAAACATACTCTGTACATTTGATGGCTGGTACAAACCTGTCTCTCAATAGTCTGCACGGTTGTGTTTCTATAATTGACCATCATACACAGAAATGATCCATATTAGAGTAATAACAGAGATACTCACTATTTCTTCGAGACACTGGATTGTTCCTAGAGATGCATCCACCATCAGCTCAGAGAGACTGTCAACAAGAGTGTGGGCTTTCGTCCTAATGAGACGAGACAGCTACTTTAAGACGACAATCCTACGCAGACACCACTGGAATCTAATTCTACAAATAAGATAATACTAATAATACTAGTGTAGCCCAATCTCAGAAATAACAGCTTTAAACAGAATGAATAGACGTGTAAAAAAAAAAAAAAAGAGGAAGCTGAGCAGCATTCAAATGTTGATTAAGGGCGCTTTCACAAGCCATAGTCTGTTTGGCTAGTCTGAATCAGAGTGAAATTAATACTTTTGGTTTGTTTTCTATTTAGTCTGGTTCAGTTTCACAGTGCACAAATTAAAGCAGGCCATATAAAAAAATTATTTGCTGAGGGGCTTGTACGAAAGAGCGAAATTATCTTTTTTGTCTCAAGAGCTGCCACTTCTATGCAGGGAAACAGACTTTGAAATATCGCTGTCGAAGTTTTTCACTTGACTTGGGACTGATCAACTGTGAGCATGAATCTCTTTTCCTCCAGTATATCTGGAATGGCTTAATAAATGTCACTGTTTTTGTGGACTTTATCATATTCTGTATGTTCTCCTCGGCCCAGATGTCAAGCAAACATCGGCCTTCTGCAGAAGTCCAGGTCAGTCCTCTCCCACTCATGTTAACGGGTCATTTACCGGCAGCCTGCATTTTGGTTCACTTCAAAACGGTCTGAAACACCGGGGGTTAAACCACACCAGAGTTCCAATAAATGAGACTTAAATGTCGGCTTGTGAAAGCGCCCTAACAATTAAAATGTGAACTTATGAATGAAGCTTCAAACTATTCCCTACAGCCCTACAAAATTTTTATAAAAATAAATGTATTATCAGCTGAAATCACATTAAACCGTCAATGTGAGGCAGTTTTACAGACCTGATGGTGTCTCCCTGAGGGTTCAGATACAGGCGCTTGTAGGCCTGAACGACAGCATCTTTAATGGCAGCGTCAGTTGACCACACCAGAGGCAACATCTTCCTCACCCCACTGACCGAGTTGGCAACGCTGAACTCGCATACAGTCACACAAAACTGCACAGCCTCCTGGACCACTAAAACCCCAAAAATTCAGTTGTCAAATGTGAAAATATTCCTTTACTGGGTAAATAATATATTAGATTGGAGTGCACAAGTGTGAATAGGTTTGCCTGGATGGATATTGCCTTTTACCTGAAGTGGTTTTCCAGTAGAGCATGGTGTTAATGACAGATATTGCTCTCTCCACTTGTAAGGCGAAGGTTTCCGTGTCTTTGAGGTACTGCACTAACATCTCCTGCTTCTTCAGCTCCCCATCCTCCCCCTCCTTCTCTGCCTCTTTCTGCGGGGTTGGTGGACAGTTCTGGCTGAGCTCAGAGGCGTCCTCGTCAGAGCCTGAGGAAAACGTAAGGGACCGTAAAATGTAAAGTAAGTTGGGATTAAAAAGCTATCACACAAGAAGTCAACCAATAAACCATTTTTCCATTGCTGCTTGATTACTCAACACTTCCCTGCAGCAGCTGTACAGTAATTAAGTTAAATCTATTCTCTTTGCTGTGAGGCTTTTAGTGTAAGGCAGCCAAAGAAGTGTTACATTTACATTAACAGCATACTAAGGAATAAGCCATCAAAGTCTGACTTCCTTTGCACAGTAGTCTCATTTTTTTCGTCTGCCAGCGCACACACAATGTATAAAAAAAAGATACTTTTCACAAAGTGACAGTTGTTGCTGTCATTTATACGGTTAGAGAAAACTTTGGGTGCTCTGATCAGGATTTTTGGGGCCGATCACTGAAAGCAGAATCAGCCGATCCGGTCACGGGGTCCATTTGAAGGCATTTCTCCGCACCGGTCAACAAGCGATTCTGGTCCTCTGCTCTTTGTGTGTGTGTGTGTGTGTGTGTGTCAGTCCACGTGTCAGTTGTTGTTTTGTTGTCCCTGCCTAAACTGCTGGAAGCCAAAAGCATCAAAACAAAGGCTAAAATCTGAAAAGGTACTTCACTTCCCATTTCATGTTTCTCAACTGAGTGTGTGAATTTCTTTCATGTAATGATCAACATGTGTATCTGGTAATGTAGTGTTCTATGCTCTAAGAGATATATCCGCTACTCACATTCTTATATAAAAAGGCCAATATTATAGAAGAGTCAGTTTTAATGAATTGACACTGAAAGATAATGTGAAATGAATTTCCTCTAATCAAGAGGAAATGCAAAGAACTGAATCTTAAATGAGTTCAATCTTGCTTCCATTAAGATTCACACCAGAGAGCACTTTTGATGAGTGTCTGGATAGAAAGGTTTTACCTTTGAATATCAGAGCCAGTGTGTCCAATAAAGTCTCAGGGGTGAGAGTGGACAGAGAAGCAAACATCTCAGATTCAGGGAAGCAGCTGTGGGCTCTTATACAAAGACGCACCGCATTCCTGCAGAGGGGGAAGACAAAAGAAACGGCACATATCAGATTGTTGGCTAATTGACAGTGTGGGAGAAAGAATCCTTCAGGTAGTGACACTTGAGTCAACAGGCCAACACTGTTGTGGTGATTAACATCACCTGTATTTGTTGACACGGAGGTACTGAGCAACCTTCACTGCAGTTGCTCTGTCGTCTTCTGCCTCCTTGTCTTCCTCCACATCCCTGTCCTCCTCCTCCTCCTTCTCTTCTTCACTTGTGGGCTCCAGCTCTGTCCTGACAGTGACAAGCAGCTCAGGCTCCATCGCGGCCCACAGCTCACTGGCTTTAATCACTGCCACTGCCAGGAGGGAGAGGGAAAAGAAAATTTAAATCCAATATGGATGACTCAGGTTAGAGCTACAAAGAAAATGAGGAGGAACAACTGACAGAAAAAGATTAGAAATTAAATCAATTAGCAGCAGTAGGAGAGAATGGTAACAGATCAATGACAACAATGATGATAACGATGACAACAGTTCTTGAGATTAAAAATTGAGAAGAAATGTTGGGTTAGCCCGTTCTCAATACCGAGTCTTCGTCACGACCGTCTGCGTTCGGTACCGCAACACAAGGCACCAATGTAAACCCATCCGCGGCAACAGTAAACGCTCTGAGAAAGTGTAGTGTAAAGATCTGCATCTATGTTTTCACTTTGCATTGATGATATTGGATCGTTGATCATTGAATCGATATATTGATAGATCGTTTGGTTCAGACTATGGAGTCTCCGTGTCGTTGTTTCATAAATAAAGGGAGCAACTCAATCCGTTCTGCACAACGTGATTGGTTGATGCCTTTATTAGCGATGCGAAAGCTCCGAAAAATCGGCCTTGTTCAGGAAAAAAATGATGTTGCTTTTTCGCCAGGTAAGTCGCGTTCTGTGTGAACGCACTCATGACAAAAACAACATTTCGACAAATATATTGACGTGCGAAAAAATATCGCCCTCGGTGTGTGAAAGGCTTTTACATGTGTGAATTTTAAGACAACTAAATTAGGGGACAGATGTGGTCTGCTGAGTTCAAATGAGTTTCTGAACTGTGCCCTCAGATTACCAAAGAAGCAACTCATAGCTGACAGAACATTGAAAAGAGCTGGGTGAACTCCTTGCCTCTTACATATACACTCACACACACAGACACAGACACTCACATACACACTGTCGACTCCATCCCTGTGATTACTCCACTGTAACTTTAAAGGAATAATTTGGGTTGAGCCATGTCACTGTAGGCGGGCCCTTACAGCAGAGCAGGAATGCTCCTCTACTCTGCCAAGATTACCTGCCAGTCAAGGCAAGAAGAACCCAACTCTCATTCAGTTAGCTCGTATTCGCCTTGGTCTCATCACTGGGCAAAAGCTCACCGAGCATGAAGGAAAAAAAACTTCTGTGGGTTCGTTCTCACCTGGGGCTTTTCCCTCCAGTTTCTCTTTCATCTCTCTGAGTTTAGTGGTCTCTTTATCCAGCGGTTTCTTCAGATCTGCACTGCTCAGCTAAAGAAGAAACATATTCCAATGAGAAATCTGAGAAAAGAAAGTCTGCTATTCTGGGTCTAAATGCTTTAAGTTACCTTGCAGCTATAGGGGTTGTGTGCGATGAATGCTGCCAACAGCTGGATGGCACTCTTCACCGCATTTATAGATTTGTCCATCAGTCGTCCCACAGCGAGCTCCATCACCTCACTGTACTTACACAGGGGCAGTGCCTAAACAAAGACCGTAATTATTACCAAGGGAGACTTCAATAACATGCAGTTACAAAAATAATCATTAGTGAATGAAGACATACTTTGCTGTTCACTATGCGTGCGTAGACCTGCAACACACGCGCCCTGACATGGGAATGCGTGTCATGCAGATGTTCCTGCAGTGTGTCAAAGAAGCGGTCGCGGTCAGCTTTGCCGGACTCGTCGAGCCCGTCGCCACACAGGACCCGCACAAGGATTTCTCCCAGCACCTCACACACAGCGACACGCATGGTGTTGCTCTGGAAAACAGTAGGAAATAGTCTGATTCTGATCTTGTGTCAGCAAAATAATATCTTAGTTTCTATAACAATCATTGACTCTTTAATGAGGATTTATGTATTGTGGTATTTCATGCCAACTGCAAGAATAAGGCTGCGTTCACATTACAAGAAAATGTGGCCCACATCTGATTTTTTTTTGCTCTTGTGTGAGACAGATTTGATTTTTTCAAAGTAGTGTGGACACAGAAGTCCAATCAGATCTGGGCCACTATAAAGTTAAATAGCAGCCGAAAGGAAGTCTTTTTTAGGAGTCATATAAAGTCATACGTTATGATTTAGGAGTATCATGAAACGGGGAACCCAGATCTGTTAAACTGAGCAATATGTTAACAGAGTCTGGCAGTCACTGGACTCCAACGACTCCAGTGTGTATTTTTGGAACAATGGGTAGTCCCCCATGTGTGTGACGTTATTGGTTGCATGTGAGGCATTTCAGGGCAGAGATCCGTTCACACTGATGTCAGATATAGTTATGCTGCTATAGGCCTAGACTGCCGGGGGACTTCCTATGGCACACTGAGCTCCTTTCTCCTTCTGTATATATATTCATGTCCTATTCATTGTTACTAACTTGATTTCTTCCCCGGAGTCCTTGTGCTTTCTCGTCTCGCAGGTAACCATGGATCGGGGGTTACACCTGGTTCTGGATTACACCTGGATTGTGGTTGCATCTGCTGCCTGCTTGACACCAACTGCTACCATCATTAATTAATACCGTCTGTATGAGGGACAACCAAGGCTAAGCGCCAAAGTGGCAGCCTGGAGAATGAGACTTGTTGGTCACTGCCAAAGACATCTAGAACTCCCAGCAAGCATGCTGGTGCTGTGGAAACCAACGCGATAATTGATTTTTTTTATTAGTCCTAGTTGTATTAGTCTCTGCCACCCACCCAGAGCCGGTTCTGCTCCAGGTTTTTACCCGCCAAACGTGGAGTTTTTCCTGGCCACAGCGCGCTGCAATGCTCTTGGTGGGATCTCTTGTTTGGTCTCTAAACTATAGCGTACGGTCTAAGACCTGCTCTGTATGTAAAGCATCTCAAGATAACTTCTGTTATGATTTCACGTTATATAAAAATAAATTGAATTGAATAGATATGGGTCACTTCAAACATGAATGTGAACAATCTAGGCAGAGAAACAAACGGAATTGAGCATTAAGCCCTACAATGTGAACGTAGCCCAAGACAACTTTCTGAACTTTGCCCTCAGATTACCAAAGAAGCAACTCACTGCTAACTGAACAGTAAAGAGAGCTGGGTGAACTCCTTGCCTCTTACACACAACACACACACAGACACACAAAACACACTGTCGGCTTAATCCCAGCAATTACTCTGCTGTGACTGTAGCGGAATAATTTGGGTTGAGCCAAGTCACTGTAGGCGGGCCCTTACAGCAGAGCAGGAATGCTCCTCTGCACTGCCAAGATTACCTGCCAGTCAAGGCAAGAAGAACCCAACTCTCATTCAGTAAGCTCGTATTCGCCTTGGTCTCATCACTGGGCAAAATGTCAACTGAATAAACTTAATCTGTGTGTGGAAGAGACGTTTCACTGAAGAGTCACAGAGTTTGTGCTTTTTCTTCCAGTTTCTCGTGTCAGTATTGCTGCGTTCAAACATGAAGCGAATTTTCGCCTTGCGTTACTCGCACGAGTTTGACCACCGGGATCATTTGTATTCAGTCAAATCACTCGCGCTAGATGTGCCAAAGAGGAGGAGGAGTTTACCTCCATGTTGATACCAACAATGTTTCATCAACCACCATTGCTTCTTTTTTGTACATGTTGCGGAAGTCCCAGATACGTCGGAAAACCAAACACTGACGTGTCTGGGTTCATAACATCATCCGGCAGCTATTCACTGTAAGCCACACGTTGCTACAGCGGTATGAACCCAAACAAACAGATTGGTTATTTAATTGCATTAAATGGATCAGAAAGATGCCAAATTAACTACACAATGATACAGATTCGTACTCAAATTTCTTGCTTGAGTTGAAATATTTCACAAATTTTGCGTATTCGCGTTGCCCGGCCTAAACTCATGTCTATTCGGCTCTTTGTGTGGACTTTGTATGAAATCGCATTATGTGAAAAGATTGCTTTGTGTTTGGTGTGAATGCCCCATAAGATACCACATTTCAAGTCCTAAATGAAGGGTGACGCATTCTGGCATTATAATAGCAATCCTGCACCTGAGCAAGAGAACTTATTGACCAAATAAAACAGCAGAGCACTTGAGCACTGACGCATTACTTCTTGCTCCTTTTGAGAGTCACTTCATAGTAAATGCAGACTCGCACTTGGGAGGCTATCTAAAATGTAATTGGATGCTGTGAAGTCCCTGTCTTGTGTGAAAATATTACTACAAGTGGAGAAGACATTGTAGCACTCTCCTATCACAGAAAACACGCACAGTTAAATTAAAAACCCTGCTTCTCTTCTTTTTTAATATGTGATGAAATTACTGCATAAGCTAATAACAACCCAGGATAATGACAGGCCTTAACGGCAGTAAATGTAATTTATGTATCTAACAGCAAAACTACATTAACCTCTACACAGAAAGTCTTGAAGGGCACAAAGAGCAGTGATTTGTGGGGAACGAATCTCCCAACTCAATCAAGCGGTGTGTGCTCTCATAGGAACTTATTTCTTTGCATGAGCAGCCCTGTTGCTCACACAGAAAGACCACCATAGTGATGACTCGTTAATATTAAGGGTTACTCTTTTACATTATCACATAAACTTTTATGCCAGATAAATGTAGCAGCAAGCTGCTATTGATTTAAAGACACTAGGGTTGGGCAATAACGGTATATACCGTATATACCGACAGTAGAAATGTGTCCACCAGGAGAGATTTGCCAATACCGTGCAATCTTGTGATTCTTGTTTGATCTCGCAAATCCAGCTGCCTCGCAAGGTAACGTGATTTGGGCAGACATGGAGGAGAGTGAAGTTGTAAATACAGAGCATGAGGAGGAAGAGGAGGCATCCCAACCCAACATAAGGAAGAACTCGCAGTTGTTTTTGTTTGTATGGAAGTTCCAAATAAAAGAAGATAATAATCAAATGTGATGAAGTGCAGTGGTTATTTTAAACCATTTCGTGATATATACCGTTACCACGATATAAAATGACATATACTGTGACAGAAGATGTTGGCCGTATCGTCCACCCATAAAAGACACTAGTTCTAGCTCTAAATTAGATCAACGTTAGCAGGGTGAACATGTTGAAGTATGCAGTACCTCTCCTTCCAGGTGTGTGATGAGCACACTAATGTTGGGGATCACTAATTCAGGCACCAGGGCACCGAGTTCCGCGATGAAGGAAGCCAAAGCTTTGACCCCTGACGCCTCTCTAGCGAGCTCCTCACTTGACCTCTGACCAATCTCCCTGAAGGAATGGGAAAAAATAAGGTATGAATCCAAACATGGTCATTTGCTTTTTGGCAGCCAAATAATCAGATTTCCACAAACTGATTTACAAAGAGGATGACTTGTTGGGAACTTAATATGCACACAAATTATGTGTACTGACCTTATGACTTCTCCTATGATTGCCCTGGCTCCATACTCTGTGACCCACACAAACACTGCCTGGGCAAACACGGTTGACAACTGCTCAAAGTGTTGCAGCAACTGGATCACCTTTACACTTGCACCTGTAAGAGTTTAGAGAGAGTTTACACTAAAATCTAAACGTACAATGCATGCTGAATAACAGGAGGTCCTGCAATGCTTTTATATATGAAACCGACAGGGTTGATATGCTCCCTTAGTTATTAATCTTGCTCACAGGTACAGCATGTGACTCTGAGACTAACCCAGGAGGTGGTTGTACTTCTTGATTAGCACCCCCAGTAGGTGGATTATACCATCTCTGGTGGGTTTGCTCTTGACATGGCTGATGGTTGGGTTCTCAAGTAGTTTATAGCAGCAGCAGGTCACACAGCTGAGAGAAGAAAGGGACAGAACAAATAATTAAATGTTTGTTCATGTTGTGGTACAGTAAAACCTGCACAAAGCCCAGGCCAAACTATACATTCATTACACAAAGTTCTGCATCCATTAGAACATTTAGCAGAATTATACAGACAGTGTTTATGATGGTTCTTGAGGCTGACCACTTGGGCTGCCCCCTCTTAGACAATTAGTTAACTAATCGGTCGTTTTGGACTTAGTCAAAGATTTCGTTAGTCGATTGGTCGTTTTTTTAATGCTTTTTTTCATGCTGAATGACTTATTTCCAAGAAACTTATGAGCACATCTGTGGTAAACACAAGATTTAAAGTGGTGCTTTTGTGTGATTCTTTGTGGAGAAACTCAGTTTCACAGATCTGTCGATTAAATCAACTAATACATTTGTCGACAACATCGTATGAGTGTTAGTCAACTAAGAATTTCTTTGGTTGAGGACAGCCGTACTAACCACTAAAAACACTGTTTTTTGTGATCTTTTGCGAAGAGCTTAAGTATTAAGAGGTTCTAGTACTGACATGTGAACTAAAAACTAACTAGTCTCTTCTGTAGGAAACAACATTCACTGCATATTGTTTCTGCTGAAAATATAAAGCTAGGATTGTGAGGAAATGTTCACAATGGAAACACTAAGTAAAGCAATTTAATGCGGTTCCAAGATCATCTAACCTTATTAGGCTTGGTGCAACATTAATAATGGAAAGGCAAAGATCATTTTCATAAAAGCTCCAATTAAGGCTACAATGTTATCAACGCTGGGCAAAGATCCGGAGGACAATGTGGGAAATTAAACCAACTAACTGAATTAAGACAGCTTAGTCTGATACTGTACTGAGTCTCTCTCCCAGGGCTCCCCAGTCAGCAAATTACCTGACAAACTCTTCCTCCACCAGGGAGAGGCTCCAGAGGGAATGGATATCCAGCTGGAGGAGCTGGATGAGGGCCTGCAGCACCGCCTCTCTCTCAGAGTCCCATTGCAGCAGTCCTTCTCCACCACCTTTGCCTTTTTTACCACCCTGTGCAAGACAGACGAAACCTGATAAATTCAATCTGTTAAGCTTCATAGATAATCAACTCAAAAAGTCTGACACAAGACAATAAAATTAACATATAATACATGCCCTCAGTTTACCAAAGACTGTAGCTCATTCTTGCCAAACCAACTATATTGAGACTGTAACCTCTTGCCAGCTGATACATTTACACCCATACAGCAACACACACCAAGACAAACAAACATCCACACATTGTTTGACATCTCCTACCTGTCCCACCCCATTGCTCTTGGGGGGGCAGAGGTTGTAGAAGGTGTCAATTTAACTGTGGATGGGCCCTTACAGCAGTGCAATAAAACTCCATCACACCACCAAGATTACCCATCTAACAGCAGGCTCGAGGCCATAATCTCCTGGTCTGACTGGATCATCAAACTTGCCATGATATCATCATGCGGGCATTTAAAACAAACACGTGTTACTGAATTAATTAAAGTATTTTCTTAGCTAGGTCTCTTGTAAACATACCTTCCCAGGTGCCGTGACAATACTCTGTCTATAGGAGTCACTCTCAAAGATCTCTGTGAGTTTGCAGAGCAGGTAGACACTCATCTTAACTGCATTAAGTTTCTCTTTACGCTCTGCAGCTGAGACGGAGGTGGAGAGGAGAAGAGCTGGCAAGGAAGCAGCCAGGCCACTAACCACTGGAAAAAAAAAATATCCAGTGATCACCATGACGTA